>NC_057809.1:395934974-396224131 GCF_018294505.1 Triticum aestivum
TCTGGATCTTCCATCATAGATGATCTTCCAATGAGTTTGGCCATAGTTTTCTTGACCCTTTCTTTCCTTTTCTTACCCTCTCCAGCAGCCTCTTCAACATTTGACTTGGAAGTTTCAATAGTTGAGGCCCTGGCTTTTAAGGTTGGCACCCTCTTTGTAGGAGCCTTCTTGTGCATGCCGGGCTTGGTGGATGCAGCTGAGCCAAACTCCTTAACAAACTTTTTCTTGGAGCTCACTTCTTCCTCAGCAGCAACACAATCCTCATCCTCTAAGTCTGAGTTTCTCTTCTTCCTTGTCCTTGTAGATGCCTTGGGCAAGTTTCTTGGGGTACTCCTGCTACCCTCTTCATAGCTGCTAGAGGGACTAGTGCCCTCACTCAGGTTCATCTGCTTTTCTGACTTATTCTGGCTATCACTTTGATCAGACATTCTGGCAAAGCAAACTGACTACTGACCCTATGAATAGTTATAGATGAGATAGAGTGGATGAGCATCACAAAGTGTAGAGTTTTGCAAAACAATGAGTTAAAAACTTAGTTTTTGTTTTCCACAGAAAGCATTTCGGAGCTACCGATTTGTTAAACTCGGTGACACCGAATCAACTTTTGGAGTCTAAACTAGTGAGATCGGTCAGACCGAGACACAGTTCGGTGACTCCGAGATTGCTAGGGTTTCACAGAGAGTTGAACTCGGTTACACCGATTTGCAACTTTCGGTCAGACCGAAAAGTGTAAGTGCAATGGCCTAGGCCAAATCAGTGAGACCGATTTCCACAACTCGATCGGTCTGAGTTCGGCGGAAACCTAACCCTAAATTTTCGAATCAAATCTAATCTAAGGGATGTTTTTTTGCTAGACAGGATGATCTCATACGTGGTAAAGGACATGGCATTTGCTTTGTGCTAAGAATCGGAGTAAGGAACAACACAAAGTTTCAAACTCATACCCTAGTTCGGTGATGAGCTCGCTACGGAGGCAACAACGGGGTTGAATTCCGTTGACGGCGACAGAGACCAGCGGCGGGAGGTCGCTGGCGACAAGAGGACGATCCGGAGACCCGAGGCGCGGGCTGAGGGGTTTTGGAGAAATTTCCAAAATTCGACCCGATGGTATATATATCCTGACCCTGTCGGTTTGACCGAGTGGAACAACTTGGTGGCACCGAGATGCAGAATCGCAAGCGGTTACTACAACTCGGTGTGACCGAACAGTTCTAATCGGTTGCAATGAGATTGAAAACCTAGATCAACTCAGTGAACTCGGCCAGACCGAAAAGGATGAATCGGTCAGGCCGAAATGCACACAGAGGTTTTGGAAGTTTAAGTCTATGATGAATCAGGGACTCCGAGTGCTCCTCACACAGAGTGTTCGAATCTGACTTGATCAAACTTTGTGATGTAGCATGAATAGAGTTTGAGACGAGAAAAGCGTAGATAGCTAGAGGAAGCTCTTAGGCATTCTTGCCCATTCATTTGGCAAAATAAAAAGAGCCAAACAATCAAAGCAACAAATGGATGTCCTTGAATGAATAAAATATGCAACCAACATGCTCACACAATAAAATGGCAAATGAAATATGTGACAAAGCATGCACAAACACTCTAGCATCTATTAAGCAATTTTGCGATGACTAGGTCATCTATATATGAGTATATTGACTGAGGAGTCAAATGATAACATTTGATCATAGGTCATACTCATCGTTTAAGAACAAGTGGGGTTACCACTTTTACATAAAGCATTGTTGTGTTCACACCATTAGAGTTGCTTTAGCTCAAATCTTAGAGTAAAGCCCCCCTAGATGTGATATCCCCCCTAAGAGGGATGAATTAACATTGGGTTTTGTCGATGATGACTTCATGTAAATGTTGAAGATGTGGATACTCAATGTTGATGTAGATCATTCGGAGCAATCCATTTGAGTGAGTTGCACTTTCAATACCTACACGGGTTAGTCCCACAAGGAACAAACAAGGATATCCGTGGACATAGAATGAAGTTCACACAAGATGATGTCCATGAAAGCATTGGGTTACCTTGTCCTTGTCTTACCAACAAGAGGGTTTGTGACTCCTTGAACTAGTGTAAGATGTGGAAGTTGTTTGCACTTGTCCTTGCCAAGATGATATGAGTGAAATATGTTGGAGGAGTCACCCTCAAGAACTCTCTAGTTCTTCTTCTTTGGGATCCACATCATCTTGATGGGAATCCTTGGAGTTGTATTCGTACTTGATGAAGTAGAACTTGATGTCGTCTTGGGAACCCACTTGACCAAGGCCTTGGGAGCTTCTTCGAATGTATCAATCTCCTCTTGAAGCTTGTCCTTGCCTTTTTGCTTGTGGTCTTGTGGTGGAAGATCATCTTGAGCTTGTGTCCCCTTTGGGACTTTAGCCATGAAGCATCTTCCAATTCCTTCATTTGGTGAGTCAAATATGTCATAGGAGTTGGTTGACACAAGTGCTAGACCGGCAACACCTTCATCTTGAGTATATTCGGAGTTGGAGTGATAATTTCTTTCGGAGTGATGGTCGGAGTCGGATCCGGATATCCATTTACTAATGTGAGCTTGATGTCTTCGTTTTGTGTAGCTCCTTGATGACTTGTCATTTCTTTCTGAATCCTTGCTTCTCCGAGAGGTTCTTCATTCATAACGATCATCTCTACTCCTTCTCTCTCTTGGAGGTGATTCTTCTCTTCTACTTCTCTTTTTGGGTGAGTCTTCTCTTCTTTTGTAGGGATCCGTACACTCATTGGAGTAGTGTCTGGGTCTTCCACAATTGTAGCAATTACACTCATGACATGAAGATCTTTTGTCATTGTAGGAACTTGACTTGGAACTTCTTTCTTCGCTTCTACTCTTGTAGAACTTGTTGAAATTCTTCACCATTAGGCTCAATTCTTCATTGAAGGTTTGTTTCTCACTTGATGATGTTGGAGCATCACATGAGGCTTTGTAAGCACCACTAGACTTATTGTGAAGCTCTTCTTTATCCTTGAGTGACATCTCATGAGCAACAATTCTTCCAATTACTTCCGTTGGTTTGAGATCTTTGTAATTGGGCATCATTTGGATCAATGTGCACACAATGTCATATTTTCCATCCAAGGCTCTTAGGATCTTCTTGATGATGAATCTATCGGTCATCTCTTCACTTCCTAAGCCAGCAATCTCATTTGTGACGAGAGCAAACCTAGAGTACATTTCAGCGACACCTTCCCCATCCTTCATTTTGAACTTGTTAAGTTGACTTTGAAGCACATCCAATTTGGATTCCTTGACGGAGTTGGTACCCTCGTGCATATCAATCAAAGTATCCCAAATTTCCTTTGCATTCTCAAGACGGCTGATTTGTTGAATTCTTCGGGGCACAATCCATTAAAGAGGATATCACAAGATTGAGCGTTGTATTGCAGCATCTTCAACTCTTCCGTGGTAGCTTCACGGTTTGGTTCTCTCCCATCAAATAATTCACCTTGCAAGCCAATACACACAATAGCCCAAACGGCGGGGTTATGTCCAAAAATATGCATTTTCATCTTATGCTTCCAACTAGCAAAATTAGTACCATCAAAGTAAGGACCTCTACGGTGGTAATTTCCCTCGCCAGATGCCATACTCTCCTAGGTTGTGAAACCAAGGCTATGATCACCAAAGCTATGGAAATCAAGGCAAATGGAGATCAAAGCTCTGAAACCACTTGTAGGACCGAAAGTATGTCTAGAGAGGGGTGATTAGACTACTTGATCAAATCAAAATCTAGCCTTTTCCCAATTTTAAGTCTTAGCAAATTTTAGCAACTTAGCACAAGTCAAGCAATCAACCTACACATGCAAATCTAAGAGTATAGCAACGGAATGTAAAACATTTCCATATGAAGGTAAAGGGAGGAGTTTGGAGGGAGCAAATGCAAAGTAGACACGGAGATTTTGGCGTGGTTCCGATAGGTGGTGCTATCGTACATCCACGTTGATGGAGACTTCAACCCACGAGTCCATGGAGGGCTCCACCCATGAAGGGTCCATGAAGAAGCAACCTTGTCTATCCCACCATGGCCATCACCCACGAAGGACTTGCCTCACTAGGGTAGATCTTCATGAAGTAGGCGATCTCCTTGCCCGTACAAACTCCTTGGTTCAACTCCACGATCTTGTCGGAGGCTCCCAAGTAACACCTAACCAATCTAGGAGACACCACTCTCCAAAAGGTAATAAATGGTGTGTTGATGATGAACTCCTCGCTCTTGTGCTTCAAATGATACTCTCCCCAACACTCAACTCTCTCTCATAGATTTGGATTTGGTGTAAAGATGATTTAAGTGGAAAGCAACTAGGGGAAGGCTAGAGATCAAGATTCTTGTGGTTGGAATGGAATATCTTGGTCTCAACACATGAGTAGGTGGTTCTCTCTCAAAAAATGTATGCTGGAAGTGTAGGCACGTTTTGATGGCTCTCTCCATGAATGAAGAGTGGGTGGAGGGTTATATATAACCTCCACACAAAATCTAACCGTTACACCGAATTTACCGAACTCGGTGGAACCAAATCATGAAACTCGGTCAGACCGATTTAGTTCAAAATGTGAACGTTAGGCTTTTCGGTGGGACCGACATGTCAACTCGGTGGGACCGATTTCATTATGGTTAGGGCATAACATAATCTCGGTGAGACCGATCACATAAACTCGGTAAGACCGATTTCTGTAATAGGAAAACAGAGGGTTGGTCAGGCAAACTCGGTGGGACCGAATCGCTCATTTCAGTGAGACCGAAACATTACGAAAGGGAAACAGAGAGTTTGCATTGTGAACTCGGTAGCACCGATCACTCATCTCGGTTAGATAAAACATTACAAAGGGGAATAGAGAGTTTGCAATCCCATCTCGGTGAGACCGAGATCCCTATCGGTGAGACCGAACTGACTAGGGTTTTTGGCAGTGGCTATGTCAAATGAACTCGGTGGCGCCGGATTGATCAAATCGTTGGGGCTGAGTTTGACTTTTGGTTTAGGACATATGTGGATATGAGAAAGTGGTTGAGGGCTTTTGGAGCATATCACTAAGCATTTTGAGCAAGCAAGCCATTAAGCAACACCTCATCCCCTTTTAATAGTATTGGCTTTTCCTATGGACTCAATGTGTTCTTGGATCACTAAAAATGAAAATGTAGAGTCTTGAGCTTGAGCCAATATGTGTCCTTAGCATTTTGAGTGGTCCACATTTCTAGTCCATGCCATGCCAATCATTAAACTTTCTGAAATGATCATCTTGAAAGAGCATTAGTTCAATGAGATATATGTTGTTAGAAATTACCAAAACCACCCAGGGATAGTTGCACTTTCAATCTCCCTTTTTTGGTAATTGATGACAACATATAGATCAAAGCTTCGACAAATGATAATAAGATTGAAATGCATCGTCGCTTTGAGAAGTATGTGATAATTAAGAGCTCCCCCTAAATTTGTGCATTATTATAAATTTGCTTTTGAATGCAAATGCACAATCGATTAGGATCATGGGTTTCTCTTCCATGTCACATACATCTTGGTGGAGTGCTCAAAATGATAGAGAGTAAAAATATGCACTCATCACCAAGGCAAAGTGAATGATCATACAAGAGATATAAAAGATAACATCATTCAAGCATAAGCATTAACGTATGATATGATCAACCACATGATCAAATGATTATCTCCCACACATAAGCATAAAGTATCAAGCAAGCACACAAAAGTATCAACCAAATAGCAAAAGAGACAAAAGAAGCAAAACACTCTCTTTCGAAGCCTATGATTTATACATTTCTCCCCCTTTGGCAACAAGTTACCAAAAAGTTTGAAAATGCATAGTGATATGCGTCTCTCTAGGCTTGATCTTTGGGAGGAGGCATTGAGAGGACTCCAAGGATGAATGCATCTGTGGAAGTTGTTGGAGTTGATGGAGTGACAACTGGAGGTGGCACTGATGTTGTGGCTGCAGGTGCTGATGTAGTAGCTCTAGTGTCAGTCACTGGCACCGCATCATATCTCTGCCCTCTTGGCACTCTCTGAAATTTGTTCTGAGTTAGGGTGGCCAATCCTTTCTCAATCCTCAAGGTTGCTTGAATCAGATATGCAAGTTGATCTTGTTTGGTCTTGAGAAACACTTGAGATGCCTCTTCAGCACTTGGCATCTTTGCAGCTTTCTCAACCTTTGCTTTCTCTCTATTTTCTTGTGCCTCTACAGATGTGGGACTGTCTTCATTCATGACAACAGTGTTGTCCTCAAAATCTAGTCTCAAGGGTAGATGCTCCTTATCTAACAAGAAGGTGACTGTGCCCATCTTGGAGTTGATGAGCATTTGAATATGTGGAGCATATCCACATGATCTCTTCTGATCTCCAGCTGTCCTCTTGATTGTTTCTACAATCAGGCTCATTACTTTGATTTTTGGGGCACATCAAATAATTGCAGCAAGTTGATGGAATGGCCTCTGATCATCTTGTGATCTCTAGATTTGGGAAACAAGGTATGCCTCAAGATGGTGTTAATTGTGGTCAAACCAGATAACAGATAATGAACATATCCTAGCTTATGAGTTTCCAGGGCTTTGTCAGGAATCTCCTTGCACATGTTGGCCATTGAGTTGTGGTCTTTGTTCTTCTTGGCATAGACATCCAAGTCATCCTCATGCTCTTCATGGGCATTGATCAATTTTGCCCACTCAGCAACTGTTGATTGGTACTTTGTACCCTTAGACATCCAAACAATTCTACCATTAGATAGAAATGTATTGTGGAGTAGAATTGCATGATGAGTTCATCATTCCATTTGGTCAACTTCTGACCCACAAACTCGTCCACTCCACATAGCCTAAAGCTCTCATGCACACCTGGAAAATGATATTCATTCTCATCAATGTATTCCCAATCTACCCATTTCATATCACAAACAATTGCTTCTTGTCAAGCAAGATGGTTTCATAGAAGTCCTGCTGCTCCTTGGTGTGGAACCTGTAATCCACAACAGTCCTTCTCCTCATAGCATATGGATCAGTTTGTCTCCAAAGTCTGAGACCTGCATCCTTCCTGATGTTCATGTCTTCTGCCACTTGATGACTGTCATCATGGTCAGCGATCTTGGGCTTGAGCTTCCTAAGCACTTGGGATCCACCATCTTCTTCATCAATCTCAGGCACCGGGGACTTATTCTTTTCAGCAGCTAGAATATTGCTTGTGCTCCTCTTGGTTGCAGTCTTTGGAGCTGGAGCAGAAGCTTTGGGATCTGTCTTGGGCTTAGAAGTGGCATCCCCAGACTTGATGGCATCCCCCATCAGCTTTTGAGACTTTGATGCTGGTGCAGCATCTTCTTCTTCTGGATCTTCCATCATAGATGATCTTCCAATGACTTTGGCCATAGTTTTCTTGACCCTTTCTGTCCTTTTCTTACCCTCTCTAGCAGCCTCTTCAACATTTGACTTGGAAGTTTCAATAGTTGAGGCCTTGGCTTTTAAGGTTGGCACCCTCTTTGTAGGAGCCTTCTTGTGCATGTGAGGCTTGGTGGATGCAGCGGAGCAAAACTCCTTCTTAACAACCTTTTTCTTGGAGCTCACTTCTTCCTCGGCAGCAACATAATCCTCATCCTCTGAGTTTGAGTTTCTCTTCTTCCTTGTCCTTGTAGCTGCCTTGGGCAAGTTGCTTGGGGTACTTTTGTCCCTCCATGTATGAGTATCAATTGAACATTTCCACACTTTAGCCACTTCATTAGAGGCACCAAAACACCGCTCTCCATTAGATCTAACATTTCCATGCTTTAGCCACTTCTGTCCCTCCATGTATGAGTATCAATTGAACATCTGAATGCTCACTTTTGATAGATAGTTTGACAGCTTGCACATATGCTTTAACCACTTCTGTCCTTCCATAAGATGCTTTGACATGTGCCTTTGAAAGGATTTTTTAATGGAAACTACAGAAACCCATACATAGTTCGCATATATAAGCATAAAATAAAAATTAACCTCTCTTGTTAGCACTACATAGTTCACTCATATTGTGCATGCAAAGGCTACATATTCAGTTTGGGTATAGTTAAAACATCTTTCGAGGGCTTTATTGTGCTTTCTCAGATTGATTCATTTCTAGGAGATTATGTTATATTTTATTATTTTTCAGAACCATTATTCCATGCAATTTTTTTCTTCAGCTCCCTTATATTGTTCTGAACCACTGATCCATACTCAAACCAAATAGAGAGATAACCAGTTTAGTGAGGCAAATAGATTCATGTTTCTTGCGGGCAAAGCAGTATGTTCTATTAAATGAATGACGAGTGAAATTCAAGGTTTATTAGATTTCGACAATGAAAAACAATGTATGGAATTGGTCGACTTACCTAAACGCTTGGAGAGAGGCAATGATGCAGAGATGATTTCCAGAGAGCCCTGGCGTAGTGATGTGGCAGACGTCATTTTATACCTTGCTGTGTGACTGGCATAATGATGATAATTTTCTGGAGAGCCATCATCGTAGCGAAGAGACATAGGTCAACGCAGACCTGGCCGTGTGACCTGGTTGCATTCTAAAAAGAGATTATGAATAGTGACTCCTACCTCTTGAGCACTGCGTTGGTCTTCCCTTGAAGAGGGAAGGGTGATGCAGCAAAGTAGCTTAAGTATTTCCCTCAGTTTTTGAGAACCAAGGTATCAATCCAGTAGGAGGCCACGCATGAGTCCCTCGCACCTACACAAACAAATAAAATCCTCGCAACCAACGCAATAAAGGGGTTGTCAATCCCTTCACGGTCACTTACGAAAGTGAGATTTGATAGATATGATAAAATAATATTTTTGGCATTTTCATGATAAAGATGCAGAATAAAGAAAGCAAAATAAACGGAAAAGGAGATAGCTTGTTGATGGAAGATTAATATGATGGAAAATAGACCCGGGGGCCATAGGTTTCACTAGTGGCTTCTCTCGAGAGCATAAGTATTACGATGGGTAAACAAATTACTGTTGAGCAATTGACAAAATTGAGCATAGTTATGAGAGTATCTAGGTATGATCATGTATATAGGCATCACGTCCGAGACAAGTAGACCGACTCCTGCCCACATCTACTACTATTACTCAACACATCGACCGCTATCCAACATGCATCTAGAGTATTAAGTTCAAAAGAACAGAGTAACACTTTAAGCAAGATGACATGATGTAGAGGGATAAACTCATGCAATATGAAATAAACCCCATCTTGTTATCCTCGATGGCAAAAATACAATACGTGCCTTGCTGCCCCTACTGTCACTGGGAAAGGACACCGCAAGATTGAACCCAAAGCTAAGCACTTCTCCCATTGCAAGAAAGATCAATCTAGTAGGCCAAACCAAACTGATAATTCGAAGAGACTTGCAAAGATAACCAATCATACATAAAAGAACTCAGAGAAGATTCAAATATTGTTCATAGATAAACTTGATCATAAACCCACAATTCATCGGTCTCAACAAACACACCGCAAAATAAGATTACATCGAATAGATCTCCACAAGAGAGGGGGAGAACTTTGTATTGAGATCCAAAAAGAGAGAAGAAGCCATCTAGCTAATAACTATGGACCCGAAGGTCTGAAGTAAACTACTCACACTTCATCGGAGAGGCTATGGTGTTGATGTAGAAGCCCTCTGTTATCGATGCCCCCTCCGGCGGAGCTCCGGAAAAGGCCCCAAGATGGGATCTGACGGATACAGAAAGTTACGGCGGTAGAATTAGGGTTTTGGCTCCGTATCTGGTAGTTTGGGGGTACATAGGTATATATAGGAGGAAGAAGTACGTCGGTGGAGCAACGTGGGCCCCACGAGGGTGGAGGGGGGGTAGGCACGCCCCCTACCTCGTGCCTTCCTGATTGCTTTCTTGACGTAGGGCCCAAGTCCTCTGGATCATGTTCGTTCCAAAATCACGTTCCCGAAGGTTTCATTCCGTTTGGACTCCGTTTGATATTCTTTTTCTGCGAAACTCTGAAATAGGCAAAAACAACAATTCTAGGTTGGGCCTCCGGTTAATAGGCTAGTCCCAAAAATAATATAAAAGTGTATAATAAAGCCCAATAATGTCCAAAACATGATATAATATAGCATGGAACAATAAAAAATTATAGATTGTAAAGAGGCCAAACTAACCAAGTCTGTGTGCGTGTGACCTGGCTGCATTCTATTGAAATCACATATTCAAAGAATTAATCTTCTCATTCCATCTTCCAATAGGACTTAATTGTCTTAAAATATATATACCTTACCAGGCCAAGGTACCTAATATTTGGCTTATGTACTGAATAAACTTTTGCCCAGAAGTGTCACATATTAGTACATCATCTCTTTTTCAGCATTTGGGTACATAACCTGTAATTAGAAAATGAATGTATGACAGACTATTTTCAAGATATTATCAGTCTTCTCTTTAAGTTCTATCAGGCCAGCATGATGGCAAATCTGAGCAAACTATTTCAATGTGCCGAAGACCTAAAATAGAGCACAGAGGGACCGATCTTCTGACCATGAGCTATGCAATTCATGACATCAACTGTAGATATGGCAGTCTGAATAATTTCTGAAGGGTATGTCCTTACACTGAAATTGATAGAAGTTCATGTATGAGATTAACATAAGAATATCAAAATATAGGTAGGCTGAAATCTTCTCCATATTTGAACGGAACTAAGACTTGTGGGAAATGTCCAGGTGTTCCCCAAGCTTCCCAGAAAAGTAAAAAATGCGCCCAAGTATATCGAGTGATACTGCAGTTTTTAGAACCTTAAAGATGCAAAAAAATCATAACAATTTTCTTCATAATAGATAAGCATTAGCACAAGGACCACTCAATCCTAGTTGATTAAACAGGCAAATATCCGTTGACACTGATTTATGAGAAGTGCAAAAGAACATATTTATTGCTATTTGTGAGCACAAGTTTTTCAGGGAGAAATCGATGCTACCTCACTTGTGAATTGCATAGTTCTATATTTCTTGTCAATGCCAGAGTTCCCTCAAAAACTTGCGAGTGATTTTCTCAAGTTTCATGGACAATGAAAAAAAGTTTGTTAGAAAAGGAATAATTGTGCATTAACATCTAATTGGAGTTTGAATGCATATCAATGTCAGAGATGAACTGAAGATGACAAGAAAGAAAAAATAACTAACTTTTAAATGATGCTTAAATTGAGATGATGTGGAAAACCATTTCTTGCTTCAGTTTCATCAACAACTGATTCGTGCAAACTTTTGAGAGACGTGCTAACTGGCAGACAGGTCGAGCTATTTAAGTACAACCTGAATAACATGACAACGTGGTTGGCAAGGAAAACATGAGCGAGATGATGTGGAAAACCATCTCTTCCATCACTTCCATCAACAACTGATTTGTGCAAACTTCTGATTTCCTGGTCATGTCAGAAGAGTTTACCACAACGTAATGCAGAATAAGATGTCAAAATATATCATCATTACACAAGCGAACAACACGAATATATACCAGGACATTCTAGCATACTGATCCTTCTAGGTGGTGATCTCCGAATGTTGGTGCATTAAAACCCACAAGTATAGGGGATCGCAACGGTTTTCAAGGGTAGAGTATTCAACCCAAATTTATTGATTCGACACAAGGGGAGCCAAAGAATATTCTCAAGTATTAGCAATTGAGTTGTCAATTCAACCACACCTGTAAACTTAATATCTGTAGCAAAGTATTTAGTAGCAAAGTAATATGATAGTAGTGGTAACGCTAGGAAAAGGTAACGGTAGCAAAAGTAATGTTTTTGGTATTTTGTAGTGATGATAGCAATAGCAACGGAAAAGTAAATAAGCGAAGAACAATGTATGGAAAGCTCATAGGCAATGGATCGGTGATGGAGAATCATGCCGGATGCGGTTCATCATGTAACAGTCATAACCTAGGTGACATAGAACTAGCTCCATTTCATCAATGTAATGTAGGCATGTATTCCGAATATAGTCATACATGCTTATGGAAAAAACTTGCATGACATCTTTTGTCCTACCCTCCTGTGGCAGCGGGGTCCTTACGGAAAGTAAGGGAGATTAAGGCCTCCGTTTAATAGAGTACCGGAACAAAGCATTAACACATAGTGAATACATGAACTCCTCAAACTACGGTCATCATCGGTAAGTATCCCGATTATTGTCACTTCGGGGTTAACGGATCATAACACATAATAGGTGACTATAGACTTGCAAGATAGGATCTAGAACTCTCATATATTGATGAAGACATAATAGGTTCAGATCTGAAATCATGGCACTCGGGCCCTAGTGACAAGCATTAAGCATAGCAAAGTCATAGCAACATCAATCTCAGAACATAGTGGATACTAGGGATCAAACCCTAACAAAACTAACTCGATTACATGATAGATCCCATCCAACCCATCACCGTCCAGCAAGCCTACGATGGAATTACTCATGCACGGCGGTGAGCATCATGAAATTGGTGATGGAGGATGGTTGATGATGACGATGTCGACGGATCCCCCTCTTCAGAGCCCCGAACGGACTCCACATCAGCCCTCCCGAGAGGTTTTAGGGCTTGGCGGCAGCTCTATATCGTAAAACGTGATGAATCCTTCTCTCTGATTTTTTTTCTCCCCGAAACACAATATATAGAGTTGGAGTTGGAGTCGGAGGAGCTCCAGGGGGCCCACGAGGTAGGGGGGCGCGCCCTAGGGGGGCAGGCGCACCCCCACCCTCGTGGACAGGTGGTGGGCCCCCTGGCCTTCATATTTTGCAGGTATTTTTTATATTTTCTAAAAAGTTGCTCCGTGAAGTTTCAGGTCATTCCGAGAACTTTTGTTTCTGCACATAAATAACACCATGGTAATTCTGCTGAAAACAGCATCAGTCCGGGTTAGTTCCATTCAAATCATGCAAGTTAGAGTCCAAAACAAGGGCAAAAGTGCTTGGAAAAGTAGGTACGACGGAGACGTATCAACTCTCCAAGCTTAAACCTTTGCTTGTCCTCAAACAATTCAGTTGACAAACTGAAAGTGGTAAAGAAAAACTTTTACAAACTCGGTTTGCTCTTGTTGTTGTAAATATGTAAATCCAGCATTCAAGTTTTTAGTAAAGATTATAACTAACCACATCCGCAATAACACTTAGGTCTCAAGTTTACTCATATCAATGGCATAATCAACTAGCGAGCAATAATAATAAATCTCGGATGACAACACTTTCTCAAAACAATCATAATATTATATAGCAAGATGGTATCTCGCTAGCCCTTTCTAAGACCGCAAAACATAAATGCAGAGCACCTTTAAAGATCAAGGACCGACTAGACATTGTAATTCATGGTAAAAGAGATCCAGTCAAGTCATACCCAATGTAAACTAACAGTAATGAATACAAATGACATCGGTGCTCTCCAACTGGTGCTTTTTAATAAGAGGATGATGACTCAACATAAAAGTAAATAGATAGGCCCTTCGCAGAGGGAAGCAGGGATTTGTAGAGGTGACAGAGCTCGGTTTTGAAATAGAGATGAATAATATTTTGAGCGATATACTTTCATTGTCAACATAACAACCAAGAGATGGCGATATCTTCCATGCTACACACATTATAGGCGGTTCCCAAACAGAATGGTAAAGTTTATACTCCCCCTTCCAGCAACAAGCATCAATCCATGGCTTGCTCGAAACAAGTGCCTCCAACTAACAAGAGTCCCAAGGGGAGTTTTGTTTGCAATAATTTTGATTTATTTTGCATAAAGCATGGGACTAGGCATCCTGGTGACCAACCAGTTTTCTCGTGAGTGAGGAGCGGAGTCCACTCCTCTTGAGAATAACCCGCCTAACATGGAAGATACGGACATCCCTAGTTGATACATGAGCTATTTGAGTATACAAAACAGGATATTTATTTGAAGGTTTAGAGTTTGGCACATACAAATTTACTTGGAACGACAGGTAGATACCGTATATAGGTAGGTATAGTGGACTCATATGGAATAACTTTGGGGTTTATGGAGTTGGATGAACAAGCAGCAATCCCGCTTAGTACAGGTGAAGGCTAGCAAAAGACTGGGAAGTGACCAGCTAGAGAGCGACAACAGTCATGAACATGCATTAAAATTAATCAACACCGAATGCAAGCATGAGTAGGATATAATCCACCATGAACATAAATATCGTGAAGGCTATGTTGATTTTGTTTCAACTACATGCGTGAACATGCGCCAAGTCAAGTCACTTAAATTATTCAGAGGAGGATACCACCCTATCATACCACATCACAACCATTTTAATAGCATGTTGGCACGCAAGGTAAACTATTATAACTCAAAGCTAATCAAGCATGACACAAGAACTATGATCGCTAGTTGTCATTGCAAACATGTTTATTCATAATAGGCCAAATTAGGAATGATGAACTAATCATATTTACAAAAACAAAAGAGGTCGAGTTCATACCAGCCTTTCTCATCTCGGTCAGTCCATCATATATCATCATAATTGCCTTTCACTTGCACGACTGAACGATGTGAATAATAATAATTGTGCATGTGCATTGGACTAAGCTGGAATCTGCAAGCATTCAATAAACAGGAGAAGACAAGGCAATATGGGCTCTTTTGTCAGATCAACAATTATGCATATAAGAGCCACTTCAATAATTTAATCATGGTCTTCTCCTATCGACCCCCAAAGAAAAGAAATAAAACTATTTACACGGGGGAGCTCCCAACAAGCAAAAGAAGAACATGAAATCTTTTTGGGGTTTCTTTTTAATTACTACTACAAGCATGGAAAGCAAACTAATTAAAAGTTACAACTAATTTTTTTGGTTTTTCTTAAGGTTTATTAAACACACAAAAAGAAAGCATAAAAAGGAAAGTAAACTAGCATGGATGATACAATGAAAAAGTATGAGCACCGACATCTAGCAATGAGTGTGTGAACATAAATGTAATGTCGGTGAGAAATACGTACTCCTCCAAGCTTAGTCTTTTGGCCTAAGTTGGTATATGGCCACGGTTGGCCTGGCGGATATCCATAATAGTAGTTCGGGTCATACTGAGATGCAGTGGCTATCGCCTCCTGAGCTGCAGTGTGGCGACGAGCGGCCTCCGCTCTCCTCTTGTACTCATCTGCCTCCTCTCTAGTAATAACATATCTTCCTTTTGCCTGATGATCAAAGAAGGCACGAGCAGGGAGAGTAATATGGACATCACATCGTCTGTCAAAGATTAGTCGATACTGGAGAGGCGATTCATTCCTATCGACAAACTGGTGGTGAACCATAGCATTAAAGTCTAGGTAAGCAGGGGCAATTCAATATCATCTTCGCGTATGGCTATACCAAGAAAATTAGCTATGCGGGTTGCATAAATTCCGCCAAAGAAATCTCCATTAAATCTATTAAGATGCAACCTACGTGCAACAATGGCTCCCAAATTATAAGATTTATCTCCTAACACAGTACTCCTAAGAATACTAGGGTCAGGGACACACATGTGACATGCCTCATCTTTACCATTAATGCATCTACCTATGAAGAGAGCAAAATAATCTATATCAGGCAAGTGAATGCTCCCTATGGTAGCTTTTGTTATATCTCTAGACCCTCCCACAATTATGCTAGCAGGAAAATCTCTAAATTCAGATTTGCGATGATCCCTTATACTACCCCATTGTGGAAGTTTGCAAGCAGTGGTAAAATCCTCTAAGTCCATAGTATAAGAATTTTCATAAAGATCAAACAGGACAGTTGGAGAATTACGTGAAGATGAAAATTCAAACCTCATCACAAAGGAACTAGTGAGATTGTGATACTGGCTGCACTTCTCTTCCTCGAAGCTCACAAGATTAGCGTTACGCAAATATGCATTAAATTCTTCCTTAATTCCCGCTCGATCCATAAAGTTCTCAGAAGGCCATTCACAAGGACGCACTGGAGCGTCTCTTGGTGGCTCATCATCAGCATCACGCATTGCAAGCCTGGGTCCTTGCTTCCTTGAAGAACTGTTGGGGAATGTAGCAGAATTTTAAAATTTTCTACGCATCACCAAGATCAATCTATGGAGTCATCTAGCAGCGAGGGAGAGGGGAGTGCATCTACATACCCTTGTAGATCGCGCGCGGAAGCGTTCAAGAGAACGGGGTTGATGGAGTCGTACTCGTCGTGATCCAAATCACCGATGACCTAGCGCCGAACGGATGGCACCTCCGCGTTCAACACACGTACGGTTGGGAAGACGTCTCCTCCAACTTGATCCAGCAAGGGGAAAGGAGAGGTTGATGAAGATCCAGCAGCACGACGGCGTGGTGGTGGAAGCAACGGTGATCTCGGCAGGGCTTCGCCAAGCTCAGGGAGAGGAAGGAGTGTCACGGGAGGGAGAGGGAGGCGCCAGGGGCTAGTGTGTGGCTGCCCTCCCCCCCCCACTATATATAGGGTCCCTAGGGGGGGCGCCGGCCCTAGGAGATCCAATCTCCAAGGGGGGGGGGGGCGGCCAAGGGGGTGGCTTGCCCCCCAAGTCAAGTGGGGCACCCCCACCCCTAGGGTTTCCACCCCTAGGCGCAGGGAAGGCCCATGGGGGGGCGCACCAGCCCATCTGGGGCTGGTTCCCCTCCCACTTCAGCCCATGGGCCCCTCCAGGATAGGTGGCCCCACTCGGTGGATCCCCCGGGACCCTTCCGGTGGTCCCAGTACAATACCGATTACCTCGAAAACCTTCCCGATGGCCGAAACTTGACTTCCTATATATAAATCTTCACCTCCGGACCATTCTGAAACTCCTCGTGACGTCCGGGATCTCATCCGGGACTCCGAACAACTTTTGGGTTACCGTATACTAATATCTCAACAACCCTAGCGTCATCGAACCTTAAGTGTGTAGACCCTACGGGTTCGGGAGACACGCAGACATGACCAAGACGACTCTCCGGTCAATAACAAACAGCAGGATCTCGATACCCATGTTGGCTCCCACATGCTCCTCGATGATCTCATCGGATGAACCACGATGTCGAGGATTCAATCAATCCCGTATACAATTCCCTTTATCAATCAGTACGTTACTTGCCCGAGACTCGATCGTCGGTATCCCAATACCTTGTTCAATCTCGTTACCGGCAAGTCACTTTACTCGTACCGTAATGCATGATCCCATGATCAACCACTTGATCACATTGAGCTCATTATGATGATGCATTACCGAGTGGGCCCAGAGATACCTCTCCGTCATACGAAGTGACGAATCCCAGTCTCGATTCATGCCAACCCAACAGACACTTTCGGAGATACCCGTAGTGTACCTTTATAGTCACCCAGTTATGTTGTGACGTTTGGCACACCCAAAGAACTCCTACGGCATCCGGGAGTTGCACAATCTCATGGTCTAAGGAAATGATACTTGACATTCGGAAAAGCTCTAGCAAATGAACTACACGATCTTTAAGCTATGCTTAGGATTGGGTCTTGTCCATGACATCATTCTCCTAATGATGTGATCCCGTTAGCAATGACATCCAATGTCCATAGTCAGGAAACCATGACTATCTTTTGATCAACGAGCTAGACAACTAGAGGCTCACTAGGGACGTGTTGTGGTCTATGTATACACACATGTATTACGATTTCCGGATAACACAATTATAGCATGAACAATAGACAATTATCATGAACAAAGAAATATAATAATAACCATTTAATTATTGCCTCTAGGGCATATTTCCAACAGTCTCCCACTTGCACTAGAGTCAATAGTCTAGTTACATTGTGATGAATCGAACACCCATGCAGTTCTGGTGTTGATCATGTTTTTCTCTAGGGAGAGGTTTAGTCAATGGATCTGCCACATTCAGGTCCGTATGTACTTTACAAATATCTATGTCTCCATTTTGAATACTTTCACGAATGGAGTTGAAGCGACGCTTGATATGCCTGGTCTTCCTATGAAACCTGGGCTCCTTGGCAAGGGCAATAGCTCCAGTGTTGTCACAGAAGAGAGTCATCGGGCCCGACACATTGGGTATGACTCCTAGGTCGGTAATGAACTCCTTCACCCAGATTGCCTCTTGTGCTGCCTCCGAGGCTGCCATGTACTCCGCTTCACATGTAGATCCCGCCACAATGCTTTGCTTGCAACTGCACCAGCTTACTGCCCCACCATTCAAAATATACATGTATCCGGTTTGTGACTTTGAGTCATCCAGATCTGTGTCGAAGCTAGCATCGACGTAACCCTTTACGACGAGCTCTTCGTCACCTCCATAAACAAGAAACATATCTTTAGTCCTCTTCAGGTACTTCAGGATATTCTTGACCACTGTCCAGTGTTCCATGCTGGGATTACTTTGGTACCTTCCTACCAAACTTACGGCAAGGTTTACATCAGGTCTGGTACACAGCATAGCATACATGATAGACCCTATGGCCGAGGCATAGGGGACAACACTCATCTTTTCTCTATCTTCTGCCATGGTCGGGCATTGAGCCGTGCTCAATCTCGTACCTTGCAATACATGCAAGAACCCCTTCTTTGACTAATCCATTTTGAACTTCTTCAATATCTTGTCAAGGTACGTACTCTGTGAAAGACCAATGAGGCGTCTTGATCTATCTCTATAGATCTTGATGCCTAATATATAAGCAGCTTCTCCAAGATCCTTCATTGAAAAACATTTGTTCAAGTAGGCCTTTATGCTTTCCAAGAATTCTATATCATTTCCCATCAACAGTATGTCATCCACATACAATATGAGAAATGCTACAGAGCTCCCACTCACTTTCTTGTAAATGCAGACTTCTCCATAAGTCTGCGTAAACCCAAACGCTTTGATCATCTCATCAAAACGAATGTTCCAACTCCGAGATGCTTGCACCAGCCCATAAATCGAGCGTTGGAGCTTGCACACCTTGTCAGCATTCTTAGGATCGACAAAACCTTCCGGCTGCATCATATACAATTCTTCCTTAAGGAAACCATTAAGGAATGCCGTTTTGACGTCCATTTGCCATATCTCATAATCATAGAATGCGGCAATTGCAAACATGATTCGTACGGACTTCAGCTTCGCTACGGGTGAGAAAGTCTCGTTGTAGTCAACCCCTTGAACTTGTCGATAACCCTTAGCGACAAGCCAAGCTTTATAGATGGTTACATTACCATTCGCGTATGTCTTCTTCTTAAAGATCCATTTATTTTCTATGGCTCGCCGATCAATGGGCAAGTCAGTCAAAGTCCATACTTCGTTTTCATACATGGATCCTATCTCGGATTTCATGGCTTCCAGCCATTTGTCAGAATCTGGGCCCGCCATCGCTTCTTCATAGTTCAAAGGTTCACCGTTGTCTAACAACATGACTTCCAAGACAGGGTTGCCGTACCACTCTGGTGTGCAACATGTCCTTGTGGACCTATGAAGTTTAGTAGCAACTTGATCTGAAGTTTCATGATCATCATCATTAACTTCCTCTCTAGTCGGTGCAGGCACCTCAGGAACATTTTCTTGAGCTGCGCCACTTACCAGTTCAAGAGGTAATACTTCATCGAGTTCTACTTTCCTCCCACTTATTTCTTTCATGAGAAACTCTTTCTCTAGAAAGGATCAATTCTTGGCAACAAAGATCTTGCCTTCGGATCTGAGGTAGAAGGTATACCCAATAGTTTCTTTAGGGTATCCTAAGACGCATTTTTCCGACTTGGGTTCAAGCTTTTCAGGTTGAAGTTTCTTGACATAAGCATCGCATCCCCAAACTTTTAGAAACGTTAGCTTAGGTTTCTTCCCAAACCATAATTCATATGGTGTCGTCTCAACGGATTTCGACGGATCCCTATTTAAAGTGAATGCGGCAGTCTCTAAAGCATAGCCCCAAAATGACAGCGGTAAATCGGTAAGAGACATCATAGATCGCACCATATCCAATAGAGTGCGATTACGACGTTCAGACACACAATTACGCTGAGGTGTTCCAGGCGGCATGAGTTGTGAAACTATTCCACATTTCCTTAAGTGTGTGCCAAATTCATGACTCAAGTATTGTCCCCCACGATCTGATCGTAAGAACTTAATTTTCTTGTCACATTGATTCTCAACCTCACTCTGAAATTCCTTGAACTTTTCAAAGGTCTCAGACTTGTGTTTCATTAAGTAGACATACCCATATCTACTCAAGTCGTCAGTGAGGGTGAGAACATAACGATAGCCACCGCGAGCCTCAACACTCATTGGACCGCACACATCAGTATGTATGATTTCCAATAAGTTGGTTGCTCGCTCCATTGTTCCTGAGAACGGAGTCTTGGTCATTTTACCCATGAGGCATGGTTCCCACATGTCAAATGATTCGTAATCAAGAGACTCCAAAAGTCCATCTACATGGAGCTTCTTCATGCGTTTGACACCTATGTGACCAAGGCGGCAGTGCCACAAGTATGTGGGACTATCATTATCAACCTTACATCTTTTGGTATTCACACTATGAATATGTGTAACATTACGCTTGAGATTCATTAAGAATAAACCATTCACCAGCGGAGCATGACCATAAAACATATCTCTCATATAAATAGAACAACCATTATTCTCGGATTTAAATGAGTAGCCATCTCGAATTAAACGAGATCCTGATACAATGTTCATGCTCAAAGCTGGCACTAAATAACAATTATTGAGGTTCAAAACTAATCCCGTAGGTAAATGTAGAGGCAGCGTGCCGACGGCGATCACATCGACCTTGGAACCATTCCCGACGCGCATCGTCACCTCGTCCTTCGCCAGTCTCCGCTTATTCCGTAGCTCCTGCTTTGAGTTACAAATGTGAGCAACTGCACCGGTATCAAATACCCAGGAGCTACTACGAGCACTGGTAAGGTACACATCAATTACATGTATATCACATATACCTTTAGTGTTGCCGGCCTTCTTGTCCGCTAAGTATTTGGGGCAGTTCCGCTTCCAGTGACCACTTCCCTTGCAATAAAAACACTCAGTCTCGGGCTTGGGTCCATTCTTTGGCTTCTTCCTGGCAGCTTGCTTACCGGGTGCGACAACCCCCTTGCCATCCTTCTTTAAGTTCTTCTTACCCTTGCCTTTCTTGAACTTAGTGGTTTTATTCACCATCAACACTTGATGTTCCTTTTTCATTTCCACCTCCGCTGATTTCAGCATTGAATATACCTCAGGAATGATCTTTTCCATCCCTTGCATATTGAAGTTCATCACAAAGCTCTTGTACCTCGGTGGAAGCGATTGAAGGATTCTGTCAATGACCGCGTCATCCGGGAGATTAACTCCTAGCTGAGTCAAGCGGTTATGAAACCCAGACATTTTGAGTATGTGCTCACTGACAGAACTATTTTCCTCCATCTTACAACTGAAGAACTTGTTGGAGACTTCATATCTCTCGACCCGGGCATGAGCTTGGAAAACCATTTTCAGCTCTTCGAACATCTCATATGCTCCGTGTCTCTCAAAACGCTTTTGGAGCCCCGGTTCTAAGCTATAAAGCATGCCGCACTGAATGAGGGAGTAATCATCAGCACATGACTGCCAAGCGTTCATAACATCTTGGTTCTCTGGGATGGGTGCGTCACCTAGCGGTGCTTCTAGGACATAATCTTTCTTGGCAGCTATGAGGATGATCCCCAGGTTCCGGACCCAGTCCGTATAGTTGCTGCCATCATCTTTCAGCTTGGTTTTCTCTAGGAACGCATTGAAGTTGAGGGCAACATTAGCATGGGCCATTTGATCTACAAGACATAGTGTAAAGATTTTATACTAAGTTCATCATAATTAAGTTCATCTAATCAAATTATTCCATGAACTCCCACTCAGATAGACATCCCTCTAGTCATCTAAGTGAAACATGATCCGAGTCAACTAGGCCGTGTTCGATCATCACGTGAGACGAACTAGTCAACATCGGTGAACATCTTCATGTTGATCGTATCTTCTATACAACTCATGCTCGACCTTTCGGTCTTCCGTGTTCCGAGGCCATGTCTATACATGCTAGGCTCGTCAAGTCAACCTAAGTGTATTGCTTGTGTAAATCTGGCTTACATCCGTTGTATTCGAACGTTAGAATCTATCACACCCGATCATCACGTGGTGCTTCGAAACAACGAACCTTCGCAACGGTGCACAGTTAGGGGGAACAATTTCTTGAAATTATCATGAGGGATCATCTTATTTAAGCTACCGTCGTTCTAAGCAAATAAGATGCAAAACATGATAAACATCACATGCAATCAAATAGTGACATGATATGGCCAATATCATTTGCTCCTTTTGATCTCCATCTTCGGGGCTTCATGATCATTGTTGTCACCGGCATGACACCATGATCTCCATCATCATGATCTCCATCATCGTGTCTTCTTGAAGTTGTCTCGTCATCTATTACTTCTACTACTATGGCTAACGCTTTAGCAATAAAGTAAAGTAATTACATGACGTTTATGTTGACACGCAGGTCATAAATAAATTAAGACAACTCCTATGGCTCCTGCCGGTTGTCATACTCATCGACATGCAAGTCGTGATTCCTATTACAAGAACATGATCAATCTCATACATCACATATATCATTCATCACATCATTTTGGCCATATCACATATATCATTCATCACATCCTTTTGGCCATATCACATCACACGGCACATGCTGCAAAAACAAGTTAGACATCCTCTAATTGTTGTTGCAAGTTTTTACATGGCTGCTATAGGTTTCTAGCAAGAACGTTTCTTACCTACGCCAAAAACACAACGTGATATGCCAATTTCTATTTACCCTTCATAAGGACCCTTTTCATCGAATCCGATCCGACTAAAGTGGGAGAGACAGACACCCACTAGCCACCTTATGCAACTAGTGCATGTCAATCGGTGGAACCAGTCTCACGTAAGCGTACGCGTAAGGTCGGTCCGGGCCGCTTCATCCCATGATGCCGCCGAATCAAGATAAGACTAGTAACGGCAAGCAAATTGACAATATCCACGCCCACAACTGCTTTGTGTTCTACTCGTGCATAGAAACTACAAATAGACCTAGCTCTGATACCACTGTTGGGGAACGTAGCAGAATTTTAAAATTTTCTACGCATCACCAATATCAATCTATGGAGTCATCTAGCAACGAGGGAGAGGGGAGTGCATCTACATACCCTTGTAGATCGCGCGCGGAAGCGTTCAAGAGAACGGGGTTGATGGAGTCGTACTCGTCGTGATCCAAATCACCGATGACCTAGCGCCGAACGGATGGCACCTCCGCGTTCAACACACGTACGGCTGGGAAGACATCTCCTCCAACTTGATCCAGCAAGGGGAAATGAGAGGTTGATGAAGATCCAACAGCACGACGGCGTGGTGGTGGAAGCAACGGTGATCTCGGCAGGGCTTCGCCAAGCTCAAGGAGAGGGAGGAGTGTCACGGGAGGGAGAGGGAGGCACCAGGGGCTAGGGTGCGTCTACCCTCCCTCCCCCCACTATATATAGGGTCTCTAGGGGGGGCGTCGGCCCTAGGAGATCCAATCTCCAAGGGGAGGCGGCGGCCAAGGGGGTGGCTTGCCCCCCAAGTCAAGTGGGGCGCCCCCACCCCTAGGGTTTCCAACCCTAGGCGCAGGGGAGGCCCATGGGGGGGGGGCGCACTAGCCCATCTGGGGCTGGTTCCCCTCCCACTTCAGCCCATGGGGCCCTCCGGGATAGGTGGCCGCACCCGGTGGACCCCCCGGGACCCTTCCGGTGGTCCCGGTACAATACCGATTACCCCGAAAACCTTCCCGATGACCGAAACTTGACTTCCTATATATAAATCTTCACCCCCGGACCATTCCTAAACTCCTCGTGATGTCCGGGATCTCATCCGGGACTCCGAACAACTTTCGGGTTACCGTATACTAATATCTCAACAACCCTAGCGTCACCGAACCTTAAGTGTGTAGACCGTACGGGTTCGGGAGACACGCAGACATGACCGAGATGACTCTCCGGTCAATAACCAACAGCGGGATCTGGATACCCATGTTGGATCCCACATGCTCCTCGATGATCTCATCGGATGAACCACGATGTCGAGGATTTGATCAATCCCGTATGCAATTCCCTTTGTCAATCGGTACGTTACTTGCCCGAGACTCGATCGTCGGTATACCAATACCTAGTTCAATCTCGTTACCGGCAAGTCACTTTACTCGTACCGTAATGCATGATCCCGTGATCAACCACTTGATCACATTGAGCTCATTATGATGATGCATTACCGAGTGGGCCCAGAGATACCTCTCCGTCATACGGAGTGACAAATCCAAGTCTCGAGTCGTGCCAACCCAACAGACACTTTCGGAGATACCCGTAGTGTACCTTTATAGTCACCCAGTTACGTTGTGACGTTTGGCACTCCCAAAGCACTCCTACGGCATCCGGGAGTTGCACAATCTCATGGTCTAAGGAAATGATACTTGACATTCGGAAAAGCTCTAGCAAACGAACTAAACGATCTTTAAGCTATGCTTAGGATTGGGTCTTGTCCATGACATCATTCTCCTAATGATGTGATCCTGTTATCAATGACATCCAATGTCCATAGTCAGGAAACCATGACTATCTTTTGATCAACGAGCTGGTCAACTAGAGGCTCACTAGGGACGTGTTGTGGTCTATGTATTCACACATGTATTATGATTTCCGGATAACACAATTATAGCATGAACAATAGACAATTATCATGAACAAAGAAATATAATAATAACCATTTTACTATTGCCTCTAGGGCATATTTCCAACAAGAACCACCCTAGAACATTTTCCTAAGCATATTTCTTCCTCTGAAAAATTCTAATTTTTTTAGTAACTTCAAAATAAAAGTAAACCAAACTCAATAATATTGATAGCAACTACTCCTACAAGTGCCTAGAGCCTATATCATGCATCAAAACTACTTGGAACCATACAAATTTGACATGCATGCTCAAGAACAAGGTCACCTAGGTAGCACAAATTTGCAATGAATAAATCACCAGAACAAAAACTAATTGGACCAATGAAGGAGTCACATTCCAAGGAACAATTTCCTCAAGCAGTTTTGTGAGAGGTGCTTTGAGCAAGGAGATCGAAAATGGCAGCAAAACGAGCTTGGACTCGGGTTTGAGCTGGTTATTCGTGTTTGTGGGAGGAAGAAGGAGTGTGTGGGTGAAAGGACAAGTGGAGGAGGGCCACCGTGGGCCCAGGAGGCAGGGGGCGCGCCCTCCACCCTCATGGCCAGGTGGATGACCCCCCTGCTGTGTTCTCAGTGCCAAATATTCTCAAATATTCTAGAAAAAAATCATATTTAAATTTCAGGGCATTTAGAGAACTTTTATTTTCGGGGTATTTTTATATTGCACGGATAATCAGATAACAGACAGAAAAATACTAATTTTATTTTATTTAATATAAATAACAAAAAGTAAAAGTGGAGTACAGAAGGTTGTGCCTTCTAGTTTCATCCATCTCATGATCATCAAAAGGAATCCACTAACAAGGTTGATCAAGTCTTGTTAATGAACTCATTCCGAATAACATGGAACCGGAGAAATTTCAAATAACACTATGTTACCTCAACGGGGATATGCACATCCCCAATAATAAGAATATCATATTTCTTCTTGACAGTAGGAAGAGGAAATTCAAAACCTCCAAATATAATCGATGGAATTTTTCCAATAGAGTTGATATTATGAACTTGAGGTTGTTTCCTCGGAAAGTGTACCGTGTGCTCATTACCATTAACATGAAAAGTGACATTGCCTTTAGTGCAATCAATAACAGCCCCTGTGTCGGGTTATCAATACCATGAGTTTCTTCAATAGGTGAAGGATTAAGATCATATGTTTCTTCAATAGACGGTAAATTAAGACCATGTATTTCTTCAATAGGAGGTAAATTCTTAACGTCTTCAGCTTTAATACCTTTTTCTTTCATAGATTTCTTTGCCTCTTGCATATCTTCAGGACTAAGAAATAGAATACCCCTCTTCTTTGGAGTTGGTTTGGGAATAGGCTCAGGAATTGGCTCTGGAGATGTCCAATTATTTTCATTTGTCAACATATTATTCAATAGAATTTCAGCTTCATCTGGCTGTTCTTTCCCTGAAAACAGAACCAACACAACTATCCAGGTAATCTCTGGAAGCATCGGTTAGTCCATTATAAAATATATCAAGTATTTCATTTTTCTTAAGAGGATGATCAGGCAAAGCATTAAGTAATTGGAGAAGCCTCCCCCAAACTTGTGGGAGACTCTCTTCTTCAATTTGCGCAAAATTGTATATATCCCTTAAAGCAGCTTGTTTCTTATGAGCAGGGAAATATTTAGCAGAGAAGTAATAAATCATATCCTGGGGACTATGCACACAACCAGGATTAAGAGAATTAAACCATATCTTAGCATCACCCTTTAATGAGAATGGAAATATTTTAAGGATATAAAAGTAGCGAGTTCTCTCATCATTAGTGAACAAGGTAGCTATATCATTTAATTTAGTAATGTGCCACAACAGTTTCAGATTCATAGCCATGAAAAGGATCAGATTCAACCAGAGTAATTATATCAGGATCAATAGAGAATTCATAATCCTTATCGGTAACACAAATAGGTGAAGTAGCAAAAGCAGGGTCAGGTTTCATTCTAGCATTTAGAGATTGCTTATTCCATTTAGCTAATAACCTCTTAAGTTCGTATCTATCTTTGCAAGCTAAAATAGCTAAAGAAGATTCTTCATAAAAAACATAACCCTTAGGAATAACATGCAAGTCTTCATCGTCACTTTCATCAGTATTATCAGATTCAATATTTTCAATCTCTCTAGCCATAGCAAGTTGTTCATCAAGAAATTCACCATGTGGCACAGTAGTATCAAGCATAGAAGTAGTTTCATCATAAGTATCATGCATAGCAGAAGTAGCATCATCAATAACATGCGACATATCAGAACGAATAGTAGAAGCATGTTTAGGTGTCGCAAGCTTACTCAAAATAGAAGGTGAATCAAGTGCAGAGCTAGATGGCAGTTCCTTACCTCCCCTCATAGTTGAGGGATAAATCTTGGTTCTTGGATCTTTCAAGTTCTTCATAATGATAAGCAGATATAAATCCCAAGTGACTCAAAGAATAGAGCTATGCTCCCCGGCAACGGTGCCAAAAGGTAGCCTTGATAACCCACAAGTATAGGGGATCACAACAGTTTTCGAGGGTAGAGTATTCAACCCAAATTTATTGATTCGACACAAGGGGAGCCAAAGAATATTCTCAAGTATTAGCAATTGAGTTGTCAATTCAACCACACCTGGAAACTTAATATCTGCAGCAAAGTATTTAGTAGCAAAGTAATATGATAGTAGTGGTAATGGTAGGAAAAGGTAACGGTAGTAAAAGTAATGTTTTTGGTGTTTTGTAGTGATGATAGCAATAGCAATGGAAAAGTAAATAAGCGAAGAACAATATATGGAAAGCTCGTAGGCAATGGATCGGTGATGGAGAATTATGCCGGATGCGGTTCATCATGTAATAGTCATAACCTAGGGTGACACAGAACTAGCTCTAGTTCATCAATATAATGTAGGCATGTATTCCGAATATAGTCATACGTGCTTATGGAAAAAACTTGCATGACATCTTTTGTCCTACCCTCCCGTGGCAGCGGGGTCCTTACGGAAAGTAAGGGATATTAAGGCATCCTTTTAATAGAGTACCGGAACAAAGCATTAACACATAGTGAATACATGAACTCCTCAAATTACGGTCATCACCGGTAAGTATCCCGATTATTGTCACTTCGGGGTTAACGGATCATAACACATAATAGGTGACTATAGACTTGTAAGATAGGATCTAGAACTCTCATATATTGATGAAAACATAATAGGTTAAGATCTGAAATCATGGCACTCGGGCCCTAGTGACAAGCATTAAGCACTGCAAAGTCATAGCAACATCAATCTCAGAACATAGTGGATACTAGGGATCAAACCCTAACAAGACTAACTCGATTACATGATAGATCCCATCCAACCCATCACCGTCCAGCAAACCTACGATGGAATTACTCACGCACGGCGGCGAGCATCATGAAATTGGTGATGGAGAATGGTTGATGATGACGACGGATTCCCCTCTCCGGATCCCCGAACGAACTCCAGATCAGCCCTCCCGAGAGGTTTTAGGGCTTGGCGGCGGCTCCGTATCGTAAAACGCGATGAATCCTTCTCTCTGATTTTTTTTCTCCCCAAAACACAATATATAGAGTTGGAGTTGGAGTCGGAGGAGCTCCAGGGGGCCCACGAGGTAGGGGGCGCGCCCTAGGGAGGCAGGCGCGCCCCCCACCCTCGTGGACAGGTGGTGGGCCCCCCGGCCTTCATCTTTTGCAGGTATTTTTATATTTTCCAAAAAGTTGCTCCGTGAAGTTTCAGGTCATTCCGAGAATTTTTGTTTCTGCACATAAATAACACCATGGTAATTCTGCTGAAAACAGCGTCAGTCTGGGTTAGTTCCATTCAAATTATGCAAGTTATAGTCCAAAACAAGGGCAAAAGTGTTTGGAAAAGTAGATACGACAGAGACGTATCAGTGCACTTATGTCAGGAGCCGTATCCCGTGACCTACTGCACCCTGATGTTGGGCCTATGACATGTGGGCTCGGGTCCACATGTTAGTGGGCCCAACATTAGGGTGCGGTACGTTAGAGGATCCAGCTCCCAACATAAGGGCACGTCAGCTGAGCCGCGTCCTTATGTCGTGTTGCCCCAAAAGTCGAAACATCACATGTACTCAAGTATCATAGTATTTCTGGTAGTGCTGAAAGCAAATGTATATGTGAATCAAGATTCGACTTTTATTTTGAACAATAATTATTTCTTAAGATTAATCTATCAATTTTGTGCATATATTGTTGGCATAAATTGACACATAGTTTTGTGGTTGCTTTCGACAACAGAATCGTCAAAAAATTGAGCACAAACATAACATGCAGACCTCATCTGATAGTTTGAAGTACACTTCAACTACATCCAGGAGATAGCCAAGGTGTTCCAACATCGCGTCATCGTTGATCAGGCAAGCAGCTTTGAAGATGGCCCCTTCCTTGAATGTGAAGTCCTCCTTGAAGAAGAGCACGGGACCTCCCGGAGGCAAGCGACAAGACCAGACGACAACAACTCATGTGCCATCATCGGAGGTGGTGAATTCATCACTAGCATGGAGGTAGATGTCGACGAAGCGCGCGAAGGGATCGGCAATGGTGGCGAGGTTGGACGCAAAATTATCATGAGAGACCTAGCAAGGGTGGAAGGGGAGGAGAGGCGCCGTCGGGAAGCGAGGTTGGCGGGGAAAACTGGAGCAGTACGAGCTGGAAGGAGGCGGTGGAGACGATGTGAAGGGGTGTGCTCGAGGCCATGGCGGCATGGGATTGCTTCAGGGAGAAGGAGGCGTGAATGTTGGGGATGGGAGGAAGATGGAGATGTGGAGTCGGGGAAGGAAAGCCAACCGAAGAGAACGAAGCGCTATTGGCATGTTGTCCACCTACCGGCTCGGCGCTCGTGCTAAAACAGGGAGCAAACGAGAAGAACGAAACGACTGCAGTGATTGCACAACATATGGTATTTCGATTAATGTAATTTTTATGATGTATGGAAATATTAATTAACGTGATTGATAGACTTATGGTAAGACTAATTAATTTAGATTTGGTTTGTAAAGATTGGTCGTGATTGATTCTTTCACATAAAGACATTACTAAATAATTTGCACCCGCATGAAAAGTTCTGATCTGTTTAGATTTTTTCATTGTGTGAGTGAGCTAAAAATACACCAGTGGGTGAGGGGTGGGAGGTGGGATAAAAATAAAACTAAAGTACCAAAATAAAACCGGAGTACCAGGCTACCAACTGCTTCATTAAAAATAGAGATAAAAAAAAATCTCCTCGCACAATGTTTTTTCTCAGCCGAACGAGTTTCAGCCACCCGACCAGACTCTTCATAGCCGGGCGAAACGCCCGAACTGACTGGCACTCGTAGATATGAGGAGGACCGGACATGGAAAAGGGAAGAAAATGAGTGCCGTGGTCGCGCAGGGAATAACAACGCTGCTAACCAGTGCGCCAGCTTGCAGTTACCGGTTAGTACTAGGATCACGACCTACTAGAGGCAATCTGAGCCCGTTTTTCTCCGTTTTTTGTTTTTGCTTTCTTTTATTTCTATTTTCTTCTCCGATTTTTTCATATTTGTTGGTTTTTTCTTTTGTTTTCTTTGTTTTTCGTTTTCTTTTCTTTTATTTCTTTTTTCATCTTCTATCTTTTCATATTTGTTGATTTTTTATTTTCTTTTTAATTCTACATTCTTTTATACAAGATCAACATTTTTTCATATATTTGTTCAACATTTTTATATGCATATGCTCAACATTTCTTTAAATACTTGTTCAACATTTTTACAAATACTTGTTCAATATTTTTTAAATAGTTGTTCCACATTTTTTCAAATGCTCGTTCAACATTTTTTTAACACTTATTCGGCATTTTTCAAATACTTGTTCAACATTTTAAATAATTAATTAAACATTTTTCAAGTACTTGTTCAACATTTTAAATACTCATTCAATATTTTCAAATAATTGTTCAACATTTTTCAAATACTCCTTCCACATTTTTAAATATTTATTCAACATTTTTAAATACTCGTTCAACATTTTTTAAATACTCGTTCAACATTTGTTTAGAATATTTTAAATTATAAACAAATGTAAAAAAAGAAAAAAAGAAAAAAACACAAACAGGTAACGGGCAGGTGCATCCCGCGCGCGTGGGCTGGCCCAAGTGGCGTTTGCCTTCAGCGAGGGGTCGCTCCTGTCTCGCTGAACGCGAGGAATAGTCACGCCCGGGCACGCCCGTCACGTAGGACTGACTAATAGGACCCACGCGGGGATGCGTAGAGACTGTTAGTCAGACAGGCGCCTCCTCATCTCCGCGTCGTGTGGGGTCGCTCCAGTGTGCCACCCGAGGGAGGAAGCCGGCTGTTTAAGTCGGATGGCGGCAACAGAACCCTAGCCCGCCCATTTCTTCCCCTTTCTCCTCTCCGCCGCCGGCACTTCCACTTTCGTCTGCCGCTTGCGATGCCGAGGCGCCGGATCACCATCTACGCCATGCTCACTCCGAAGCCGAGGGGGCAGCTGCTGGAGCAAATCCAGGCGAGGCGGGCTGCTTGGTTCGCCGCCAGCCGTCCTCCAGATTCGCGGAGCCGTCGGAGGATCAGGAGGAGGAGGAGGAGGAGGAGTAGGCAGGGGAGGAGGAGGGGAAGCGGCTCACGCAAGCGGAGCCCATGGAGGAGGAGGAGGTGTTGCCGACTGCGGGCTTCGCCATGACGGAGTACGAGGCCACCCAAGCGATGAAGACGGCGGAGCAGACCGCCATCCTCGAGTCCATCCAGAACGAGGTCTACGTCGAGGCCAACCAATAGTTCATCCGACAAAAACAGACGGCGACTGGGGCATTCGCCGAACTGGACAAGAAGGCGCAGACGAAGGAGGCCCTGGAGCTTCCGCACTTGCCCGTCTACTCGGCGCCGACATGGAGATCGTCGAGATCTTCGACGATGTGTAGTTTTTACCTATGTATGTAGTACGTAGATTTCTATTTTGCATAGGTGCTATGTATTTGAGTTATGAAATTTGAGTTTCATGGTTGTGGAGGATGTTTTGTTGTGGTGTCTGGTCACTATGTGTGGTGCGTTCGTGGGGGTTCAGGGGTCGGCTTTTGGGTATTGCGTTTGTAGATGCTCTAACCATGGCGAGGTGGGACTAGAGGTCTTGCTCCCAAAGTTCCAATCCTTCCACGCTTGCTCGATCGGTTAACTGCCTCCCTCAAATCAAACACCAAAAAGAGAACACATGAAAAGGTTCCCGTACGGAGGTTTGCCTTTGCGTTGCATATCTATCTTTGGCGTTCTCGTGACGGTTGTTGGACAGTTGGAAGCCGTAGAAGCAACACGGGCAGAGCTGTGGCTTTGCTCGTTACTGACGCGGACGTGGCCTCGGGCCGGCCGGGAAGGCACACAGGTCACACGTGAGCAGGCAGGCGGCGTTGCAAGGTAACCATCATCAGGACGGAGGACGACGGTAACCATCGTCAGGACGGAGGACGCTACAAGATAGAGCTGTGATTTCACGTGCCGTGAATGTTGTTCAGGCCCTTGGGGGATTCGTATCGATCCTGATGCAGACGGACCGGACGCCGCCCGCTTCTTGCTCTTGCCTTTTCCCCACGTCTGTTGCCGTTGTGAGCTGCTGTCTCTGTTCGGCTATAATAGATCACGCTGTGCCGTAACCTTCGCCCGTGTCTCTTCGCTCGTTAATGAGCTTGTTAATTTAAGCAAAAGCCCATGCTAGTGACGAGCGTTGTAAGGTTCTAAACCCAAACCCCGACACTAGCTTCGCTTCTGCGTCGCGCCTAGTGCAGTGCATGCTCGCGCTTCCCGATTCAGCTCTGCTGCACGCCGCCGCGTGCCATGGTGAGCACGGCGCCCATGCCGCCGCCGCCGCAGCTGAGCCTGGCAGACCTCAGGGCCATGTCGGTGCTTGGCCACGGCGCGAGGGGCGTGGTCTTCCACGTCGTACCCGTTGTCGCGGCAGCTGCAGGCGGGGGCTGCTCCCCCGACCAGCCCATGGCCCTCAAGGCCATGTCCCGCGCTGCCGCGCGCCAAAAGAGCGCCGCGGGCGGGCCAGCACCTGGCGGCGACGGCCTCCGGAGGATCTGGTTCGAGCGCGACGTCCTGCTGGCGGTCCGCCACCCGCTCCTGCCCTCGCTCCGCGGCGTCGTGGCCACCGAAGCCGTCGTCGGCTTCGCCATCGACCGCTGCGCCGGCGGGGACCTTAACTCCCTCCGCCGCCGCCAGGCCGGGCGGGCGTTCTCCGACGCCGCCATCCGTTTCTACGCGGCGGAGCTGGTGCTCGTGCTCGAGCACCTCCACGGCCTCGGTGTCGTGTACCGTGACCTCAAGCCGGATAACGTCCTCATCCAGGGCTCTGGCCATATCATGCTCGTCGACTTCGACCTCTCCACCAGCCTACCCCCGCCGTTGCCACCGCCGCCGCCTGACACTAATTCTCCATCACCCGGGAGCTCGCTTTCTTCTAATTCTTCACGTCGCTGCAAGCGCAAAAACAACAAGACACTGGTCTTCGGACACTTCTCCTCTCGCCGGGCAGCCTCGCCGGAGTCGTCGTCCTCCTCCTCCACCACCTCCAGGGCGGCCTCTCCCGCCTCGTCGTCCTCCTGCTGCTCGTCGCCAGGCGCGGGGACGACGCCGGCCAAGTCGAACTCGTTCGTGGGGACGGAGTACTACGTGGCGCCCGAGGTTGTGGCCGGGAGCGGGCACGACTACGCGGTCGATTGGTGGGGCCTCGGGGTGGTGCTCTACGAGATGCTGTATGGGCGCACGCCGTTCCGTGGCCGGAGCCGGCGGGAGACGTTCCAACGCGTGCTCACCGCCCAGCCGGAGCTGCCGGGCGAGCCGACGCCACTGCGCGACCTCATCGCCCGGCTTTTGGAAAAGGACTCCGGCAAGCGGCTCGGCGCCAACGGCGTGAAGCGGCACGCCTTCTTCCGTGGCGTGTGCTGGGACCGCGTCCTCGACGTGGCACGGCCTCCGTTTATCCCGATGCCGTACGACGACAGTGCCGACTCGGGGGCAGAGGCGGAGACGCTCGACGTAGAGAAGGTTGTGCATGAGACGTTTGCCTTGAGTGCCACTCGCACGTCCGAAGAAAAGCCTGACGGCGGCGACAGCGATTTCTCCATATTCTTTTAGATGAACACCCGTGCCAGTGGAAGCACCGTTATCCTTGTTTAAGTTTTTTTTAACAATTGTTCTTTAAGTTTATTGGTTTTTATATTATTATTATTTTTGCTAAAAGGACCTCGGAATTTGTATCGAAGGATCTAAAGTAGTACAAAGCACCCAAAAAGTAAAAGAAATTACAACGAGATCTTCAGACCACTTAATGAAGAGTATGCACACCGGAGCGGGATGAGGGCGTGCAGCTCTCCTTGCCGTTGCTCCCCGAGCAAGCACTCTCCGTCTGAAAAATTGTTCTGCTGTCCGTGGATTTCGCGGGATTTGAATTTTGGGAAGCGCGCCGGATGGGGGAGGCCGCGGTAATCGAGACCGATTAGGCAGGTCATCTCGATCCCCGCGCCACTTTTTTTGCCACGTATCACGCGCGCGACTGTTGCGGGATTTGATAAGATCGTCCAGGCCTACAAGTCAGTCACTCGGAAATGTCCTCATAAAAGGCACCGGACCGGGCTTTTGAACAGTGCGCCCTCATTCTCCTTCTTCTTCCTCAGATTTCTCCGCTGCGCCTGTTTCCGCTCTCGGCGTTGTAGCCCCGCTCGGACTCGATTCACTGCCATGGGGAAGGAGAAGACGGTTGCGTTGGAGCGTGCAAAGAAGGCGACGGCGAAGGCGAAAGGAAAGAGGACCAGCCAGGGTGGATCCTCGTCAAGGTCCGGCCTGCCGCCGGGCTGGATCCAGGGCGACTGGATCCGCTCGACGATCATCCAAGACGACATCGACGATCTGTTTGAGGGGGGACTGATCCCCCACGAATCGGCGCGACTCCCGGGAAACAAGACCGAGCCACGGCCGCAGGAGGGTGAGTGCGTTCTCCTCGCCACTCATGTCGACCGCGTTTTTTTTGCCTCCCCACCCTTTTTTTCGTGGTTTTTTGAACTTCTTCGGGGCTCAACTCCACCACTTTACTCCAAACACCATCGTGTACCATGCTGCCTTCGTGTCAATGTACGAGAATTTCTTGGGTTGCCGACCGCACTGGGGTCTCTTCAACTACATATTCACATGTCGCTCCCAGACGGTCAAGAAGGCCAACCCGAGTGACGAGAGGACGCACGTGATACAGATGTGCGGGGGCCTTGGAATTCAAATGAGGAACAAGAGCACCTTCCCAGTTATGATCCTTCCCGACTCGGTCCGGGGCTGGCAGTCGACCTGGTTTTACTGCAAGGATCAGCCGACCTCGGGTCAGTCGATTGGACTTCCCCCCTTTTCCCTGGCTCGAGTGGAGAAGCCCTCCTCCTTGAGGGTGATCCCGGAAGAGAAGGCGCAGGTGAAGGTGTTGATCGAGCGGGTCGTCCAACTTGTCCGCGACGGAGTGACTGGTATGGACCTGCTGGAGGTCTTTCTCAGTCGACGCATCCAACCACTCCAAGCCCGTGGCCATCCGATGTGGATGTACTCGGGACTCGAGGATTCCACTCGGATCCACCCGGAGGACGTCAGTGAGGACACAGTGGAGAAGTGGCTGAGAGGAATCACCGGCAACAAAGATAATCCCCGGGGGTCCAGGAGGGTGATTCCATTCGACAATTTGCGCCAGCCGGAACAGGTATGATTCTGCATTGTCGAGTGTCTTCTTGATTCACTATGTAACATCTTGTTGACGGTCGACTGTGTTTCTTTTGTTCATTGTATTTTTAAGCTCTTATTGATATGTACTCGATGCCCAATGGAGTGCAAGAGCAAAATGTCGAGGAAGGGGCGAGCGGGGGCGAGAGTGGCGAGTGGCACTCGGATGCAGAGGAGGATGAGGAGAGCGACGACTCGAGTGATGAAGAAGAGGTTGACTCGCCTCCTCGCATAGAGAGGAGGTCCAAGCACGTTCACGACCCGGCGAGCACCCCTGACCTGGCGGCTGCACCAACTGGGCAATCTTCGAAGCGCCCTCGGACGTCTTCTCCGGTGCCGACTGAGAAGGTATCGAAACAGCTAAAGACTGCGCCGCCTCCTGCGCCGAAAGCATTGAAGGCCACATCTTTCAAACCACCAAAGACTTTGCCCAGAATCAAAGTGACCATCCCCACCATCTCCGGGTAATCATCTGACCCGATCTTTTGGTCGACTCGAGCAACAGAACATAACCGACTGAATGTTGACATTTGCAGTGCTGCTACTTCTGGAACTTCTTCCTACCAATACCGAGACGAGGAATGGAAGACGCGTTTACCTCCAACCCAGGTAGAACTCTCATGATCTTGTTCTTGATTATTTGGTCGATCAAATTCTGGCGATTCACCTGGGGTCGACTGATTTATTTGCAGCCCCACCCAACGTTATCGAGCTTCCGGATGATGATGAAGATGTGGCCCCTAGGCCCAGAAAGAACAAAAAAGTAGCAGCTGGTAAGACGTCTCAGCAGGGACCGATGACAACATCAACCGTCCAGCAATCTGAAGATGCAGGTGGGGCCTCTATAACTTTTGCTGTCCCATTGTCGAGTGAGGGCCCCGCACCGTCGATTGTACCGGTGTTTCCTTCAGTCGTCCAACCTCACGCTTCGGAGCTCCAAGATGCCGCACCTGGGTCATCTGCTCCCTTCTTCACCAACTACCATGTTCCGGAAAGCCATTCAGACACGGCTGCGGAGGCCATCCGTCAGGCTAACGTATGATGGAGCGGATGAAGATGGTGCACGAGAACAGCCAGGCTGCTTACGATGCCAGCGCGGCTCTTCGGGCCAATGTCCAGGTAAGTAGGCTTTCGACTGACCTTATTCCATTAGGATATGCTACCTGAAATATTTTCTTTCATACAATCTCTTATTGTTTGCGTCGAATCTGTACACCCGCTGGGTGTTTTGTTGTATTTAGCATTTGCGCTCTTCCACTCGGCCTGGGCGAGTGGGATCTGAACCGGTGGGAGCACACTAAGTGCATCCACTGGGTGTAGTCCCCGAGACCGCAGTCGACTGCGGGCAGTTGACTGGGGTCTGAGTACTTTTCCCTTTCCTTTCTTCCACTCGACCCGGGCTGACCGGCCGAGTGGGATCTGAACCAGTGGGGGCACGCCAAGTGCACCCACTTGGTGTAGTCCCCGAGACCACGGTCGACTGCTGGCAGTCGGCCGGGCTCTGAATAATTCTTTTCTCTTTATTCTTTTTTAATCAATCCGGGCGGACCGGTCGAGCGGGGTCTGAATCAGTGGGGGCACGCCAAGTGCACCCGCTGGGTGTAGTCCCCAAGACCGCAGTCGACTGCGGGCAGTCGACATGGGTCTGAGTAAACTTTTAAGTTTTATTCACTCGGAAGTAAATACTCTTTGATCCTGTCAATTGACACGTCTTTTACCTTCTGCAGAAATCTTGTACTCTCATTTCTAAGTTTGCCAAATTTGAGGAGAAGAAGAGGCAACTCAACCTCGACTTGGAGCTGGCCCAATAAAAGTTGAAGAAAGCTCAAGATGAAGCTGCTGGTATGGAAGGTAACTGCCTGTCGACTGTTCACGTCGATCGTCTTTTAAGATATTTCTTCGATCTCTTGTTTGATCCGATTGCTTCTTTTGCAGAGAAAATGAGGTTGGCTCTAGAGAAGAAGGACTTGGACCTTGCATCTGCGCAGAAGGAAGCTCAAGATAAGACTGCCCTTGCAGACCAGAAGCTGGCTTCGGTAGGAGTGTTGGAAGGAGAAGTAAACAAGCTGAAGTCCTCTCTCAATGAGTCCAACCGAGAGGTAACTCGTCTGAAGAAGGATGAGATTGCTCTGAATGAGAAGCTAGAGTCCGCAGTCCGTAAGAGAAATGACACGGAAGCCTATCTGAGAACTCTTACCAAGAAGCTCTATCTTATGCTGGAAGGTACTCCTTTTAATCCGACTGCTTTACTGCTTGCAAGTTAATCCTATCTAGTCGACTCACTAACTCTTTGACTGCAGAATTCTGCCAAAACTTTGACGAGGAAACTGGACGGATCAAGACGGGTTTAGACCCTATCGTTTCTCTGGTCGGCGACGAGGCTGCCATGAATGTGCTTCGACTGGAATCCCGTGTTGCTAGCGTCACAAGTTACCTCGCTCGTCTGAAGGTGGCAGTTTCACGGATCGACTCATCACTCCGGCCAAGGGTGACGCTTCAAAATGACCTCAAATCTCTGATGACTCGGCTCAACGAGATTCCTGGTTGAGTGCAAGAGTGGAAGAAGTCCTCTGCCCGGTGTGGTGCTGACGTGGCGTTGTCCTTGGTAAGGGTCCACTGCAAGGAAGCTCGTGAAGACAAGCTGGTGGCGATCAAGGTCGCCAACACCAAAAGGCATGACTTCCAGTCCTTTATGGAGACTTTCATCGCTGCTGCCACTCGGATCGCAGATGGAATCGACTTGGACGAATTCGTCGAACCCGCCAGCCCTCCTCCTGCCGAGTGAACAAACTATGAGATTTAAACCTGTCTTAAATTTGCCTCGGAATGCCGAGTGGTTGCTGTAACCATTAAACTCCTTCGGGCTTGATGCTCGAATACTTTTGATTTGTCGCTTGGAACTTTAGGATTTATCTGAACTACTTTTGAATATGCTTGTGATTGCTTTTGGAATCTGCTCCCTATTTGGAATGACCTCCATGCTTGAGATGCAGCCTTGAAATGGAGAATTCAATCGAACTGTGCCTTGTTGTCCTTGCGGACAAGGGTGGAGAGCACGTTGTATTTGTGGCGTAGCTCGAAGGAGAAGGTTGCAGTTGACCTGTGCCTCGTCGTCCTTGCGGACAAGGATGGAGCGTACCTTGTATTTGTGGTGCAGCTCGAAGAAGAAGGTTGTAGTCGACCTGCGCCTCGTCGTCCTTGCAGACAAGGATGGAGCGCACGTTGTATTTGTGGCGTAGCTCGAAGAAGAGGGCCGCGGTCGACCTGCACCTCGTCTCCCTTGCAGGTAGGGATGGAGCGTACATTGTACTTGTGGTGCGGCTCCTAGGGAAAGGATTGCAGTCGACTTGCACCTCGCCGTCCTTGCGGATGGATATGGAGCGTACGTTGTATTTGTGGCGCAGCTCCAAAGGAGAAGGACGGCTCACCACTTGGTAGGATTTTACAAACTTAGGCGAGTAATGGACTGCCGCTAAGCCTCCGAGTGGGAGGATTGCTCACCACTCAGTAGGATTTTACAAACTTAGGATTGGAGTATCGACAAAGAGCTAGCTATGGACAGGGGTGCGTGGAAGCTTGCTATCCATGTGCCAGAGCCATGAGTTGGTTGCAAGATCTTATGGGTTTCACCTCTAGCCTACCCCGACTTGTTTGGGACTAAAGGCTTTGTTGTTGTTGTTTGTTGTTTGTAGGCGAGTACTGGACTGTAGCTAAGCCCCCGAGTGGGAGGATTGCTCACCACTCGGTAGGATTTTACAAACTTAGGCGAGTACTGGACTACCGCTAAGCCCCCGAGTGGGAGGATTGCTCACCACTCGGTAGGATTTTACAAACTTAGGCGAGTACTGGACTGCAGCTAAGCCCCCGAGTGGGAGGCTGGCTCACCACTCGGTAGGATTTTACAAACTTAGGCGAGTACTGGACTGCCGCTAAGCCCCCGATTGGGAGGATTGCTCACCACTCGGTAGGATTTTACAAACTTAGGCGAGTACTGGACTGCAGCTAAGCCCCCGAGTGGGAGGATTGCTCACCACTCTGTAGGATTTTACAAACTTAGGCGAGTACTGGACTGCCACTAAGCCCCCGAGTGGGAGGATTGCTCACCACTCGGTAGGATTTTACAAACTTAGGCGAGTACTGGACTGCAGCTAAGCCCCCGAGTGGGAGGATTGCTCACCACTCGGTAGGATTTTACAAACTTAGGCGAGTACTGGACTGCAGCTAAGCCCCCGAGTGGGAGGCTGGCTCACCACTCGGTAGGATTTTACAAACTTAGGCGAGTACTGGACTGCAGCTAAGCCCCCGAGTGGGAGGCTGGCTCACCACTCGGTAGGATTTTACAAACTTAGGCGAGTACTGGACTGCAGCTAAGCCCCCGAGTGGGAGGATTGCTCACCACTCGGTAGGATTTTACAAACTTAGGCGAGTACTGGACTGCCGCTAAGCCCCCGAGTGGGAGGATTTATCACCACTCGGTAGGATTTTACAAACTTAGGCGAGTACTGGACTGCAGCTAAGCCCCCGAGTGGGAGGATTGCTCACCACTCGGTAGGATTTTACAAACTTAGGCGAGTACCGGACTGCAGCTAAGCCCCCGAGTGGGAGGCTGGCTCACCACTCGGTAGGATTTTACAAACTTAGGCGAGTACTGGACTGCAGCTAAGCCCCCGAGTGGGAGGATTGCTCACCACTTGGTAGGATTTTAAAAACTTAGGCGAAACGGACTCACAGCTAAGCCCCCGAGTGGGAGTGTTTCACACCACTCGGTAGGATTTTACTAACTTAGGCGAAACGGATTCGTAGCTAAACCCCCGAGTGGGAGGCTGGCTCACCACTCGGTAGGATTTTACAAACTTAGGCGAGTACTGGACTGCAGCTAAGCCCCCGAGTGGGAGGATTGCTCACCACTCGGTAGGATTTTACAAACTTAGGCGAGTAACGGACTACAGCTAAGCCCCCGAGTGGGAGGCTGGCTCACCACTCAGTAGGATTTTACAAACTTAGGCGAGTACTGGACTGCAGCTAAGCCCCCGAGTGGGAGGATTGCTCACCACTCAGTAGGATTTTAAAAACTTAGGCGAAACAGATTCGTAGCTAAGCCCCCAAGTGGGAGTGTTGCTCACCACTCGGTAGGATTTTACAAATTTAGGCGAAACGGATTCGCAGCTCAGCCCCCGAGTGAGAGGCTTGCTCACCAATCGGTAGGATTTTCTTTCGAACTTAGGCGAAATGGATTCACAGCTAAGTCACCCACTGGGGGATTTCAGATGTAAATAAAAGCAACAACAATCATTCGAGAGGACTGTAAAGCTCTTGTCTTTGATGAACAAATTACAAGGGTATTTCTTATTACATTTTATTTGTACGAGTACTTAAGTAAAAAAGGGGCGGAGCAGCTCCGCATTCCAAGCCCGTGGCTCGTCCTTCTTATGCTCGACACTGTAAAGGTGGTATGCTCCATTGTGGAGCACTATGGTGACAATGAAGGGACCTTCCCAAGCTGGGGCGAGCTTGTGTGGTTTCTGCTGATCCACTCGAAGAACCAAGTCTCCCTCTTGAAAGGCTCGACCCTTCACGTGTCTAGCGTGGAATCGACGCAAGTCTTGCTGATAAATGGTCAACTGGATCAAGACCATCTCTCTTTCCTCCTCTAGGAGGTCGACTGCGTCTTGCTGAGCTTGTTCTGCTTCATCTTCAGAGAAGAGCTCAACTCGTGGTGCATTATGAAGCAAGTCACTCGGTAGAACAGCTTCAGCCCCATAGACCAAGAAGAATGGAGTTCGGCCAGTCGACCGATTGGGAGTTGTCCTCAATCCCCAGAGAATTGGTGGAAGTTCATCAACCCAGGCGCCCGCTGCGTGCTTGAGATCTCGCATCAGTCGAGGTTTCAGTCCTTTGAGAATCAGGCCATTTGCTCTTTCTGCTTGTCCATTCGACTGGGGATGGGCGACTGAAGCATAGTCGCCTCGTGTGCCTTGTGAGCGCAGAAGGTTCTAAACTCATCAGAATCGAAGTTCGATCCGTTTTCAGTGATGATGCTGTGCGGAACACCATATCTGAAAATCAAATCTCTGATGAAGCTGACAGTAGTACTAGCTTCAAGATTCTTAATAGGCTTGGCTTCGATCCATTTGGTAAACTTGTCGACTGCTACAAGCACATGAGTGAAGCCGCTCCTACCAGTCCTCGGTGGACCAACCATGTCCAATCCTCAAACAGCAACGGGCCAGACGAGTGGGATGGTCTTCAGGGCTGATGCAGGTTTGTGCGACATATTGGAGTAGAACTGGCAGCGTTCACATATGTCGACTATATCTTTCGCCATTTCATTTGCTCGTGGCCAATAAAATCCAGCTCGGTATGCTTTAGACACAATGGTCCGAGAGGATGCATGGTGACCATAGGTCCCCGAATGGATGTCGTGGAGGATCACTCGGCCTTCTTCTGGTGTTATGCATTTCTGGATGACCCTAGTTGGACTTTCTCTGAACAATTGTCCTCTTATTACAGTAAAGGCCTTGGATCGACGGACGATCTGTCGAGCCTCTTCTTCATCCTTTGGGAGCTCTTTCCTAAGGATATATGCAATGTATGGCACTGTCCAGTCGGGAGTGATGACCAACACCTCCATGATTAAGTCGACCACGACTGGGACCTCGACTTCAGTCGGATCTGTGTCACTCCTAGGCTGCGGGGGCTCTTCAGTGAAGGGATCTTCTTGAACTAAAGGTGCATGAATATGCTCCAAGAACACATTGCTGGGAATAGCTTCTCTCTTGGAGCCTATCTTTGCTAAATCATCTGCTGCTTGATTTTTCAGTCGGGGTACATGATGGAGCTCTAACCCCTCAAACTTCTTTTCCAACTTCCTCACCGCGTTGCAGTAACCAGTCATGGCTGGGCTTCTGACGTCCCACTCCTTCATCACTTGATTGACTACCAAATCTGAGTCACCATAGACCATGAGGCGATGGACGCCAAGTGAGATGGCCATACGCAACCCATACAGGAGTGCTTCATATTCTGCTTCATTATTGGAGGAATCAAAGTGAATCTGGAGGACATATCTGAGCTTGTCTCCTCGGGGGGATACCAGTACCACCCCAGCACCGGAACCATTCAACATCTTGAAACCATCAAAGAACATGGTCCAGTGCTCCGAGTGAACTTGAGTCGGTAGTTGTTGTTCAATCCACTCGGCGAGGAAATCTGCTATTGCTTGGGACTTAATAGCTTTCTTTGCCTCGAACTTGATATCTAAGGGAAGGAGTTCAACCGTCCACTTTTCCACTCGACCAGTTGCATCTCTATTGTTCAGAATCTCTGATAATGGAGCGTCGCTGACGAGTGTAATGGAGTGATCAGAGAAGTAATGTGCAACCTTCTTCGTGGTCATATAAATCCCATAAACAAGCTTCTGATAATGTGGATATCTTTGCTTTGATGGAGTCAAAACTTCAGAGACATAGTATACTGGGCGCTGAACTTTGTAAGCTTTTCCTTCTTCTTCCCGCTTGACCATAAGTACTATACTGACGACTTGTCCAGTGGCTGCAATGTAAAGCAGCAAAGGCTCTTTGCTGATTGGAGCAGCAAGCACCGGCTGGGTGGAAAGCAGGGCTTTGAGCTCTGCAAATGCTGCATCAGCTTTAGGAGTCCACTCGAACTTATCTGACTTCTTCATCAGTCGGTAAAGAGGCAGTGCCTTTTCACCGATGCGAGAAATGAATCGACTTAGGGCGGCCAAACAACCAGTAAGCTTCTGGACATCATGCACACGCATAGGGCGTTTCATCCGGAGTATGGCACCCACTTTCTCTGGGTTAGCGTCGAACCCCCGGTCGGAAACGAGGAAACCGAGTAATTTCCCGCCTGGAACTCCAAATGTGCACTTTGATGGATTAATCCTGATATCATACCTTCTGAGGTTGGCAAAGGTTTCAGCAAGGTCAGTCAGTAGGTCGAAACCTTTTCGTGACTTGACCACAATATCATCCATGTATGCTTCCACATTCCGACTGATTTGAGTGAGCAGACACTTCTGGATCATCCTCATGAATGTGGCTCTGGCGTTCTTCAAACCGAATGGCATAGTGACATAACAGAAGCACCTAAATGGGGTGATGAAAGCTGTTTTTATCTCATCGGGTCCATACAGACGGATCTGGTGATACCCGGAATAAGCGTCCAAAAAGGACAAATGCTCACACCCAACAGTCGAGTCGACTATTTGGTGAATGTGAGGGAGAGGAAAGTGATCTTTCGGGCAGGCCCGATTGATATGTTTGAAGTCGATGCACATGCGAAGTGAGTCGTCCTTCTTTGGGACCATGACAACATTAGCTAACCACTCGGAGTGGTAAATCTCTCGGATAAACTCAGCTGCCAGAAGCCGAGCCACTTCTTCACCGATTGCCTTCCTCTTCTGTACGGTGGACTGTCGAAGATGTTCTTTGACTGGTTTCACCTTTGGTTCGACTCGCAAACGATGCTCAACCAGTCCCCTGGGAACACCTGGCATGTCAGAAGGTTTCTTTGTGAAGTTGTCCCAGTTCTCACGGAGGAACTGGATGAGCGCTTCTTCCTATTTGGAGTCGAGTGTTGTTGAAATGTGAGTCGGAGCAGCATTGGGATCCGTTGGATGAATATGAATCGACTTTGTTTCACCAGACGACTGGAATTCTGAATCTGTGGCAGGCTTCTTAGCTTGCAACAAATCACTCGGATCTGCATTTTTTTTATATTCCTGCAATTCCACTACCGCCATCTGTGCATCGGCGATCTTTGAGCCCTTTTGGAAGCACTCTTCTGCCTTTTTCCAATTGCCAGTGATAGTGACCACCCCTTTGGGACCAGGCATCTTCAATTTGAGGTACACGTAACACGGTCGAGCCATAAAACGTGCATAAGCTGGCCTGCCCAGAATAGCATGATAAGCACTCTGGAAATCCACAACTTCAAATGTCAACTTTTATTTGTGGTAATTCTTGGAATCACCGAACACTACATCGAGAGCGAATTGGCCGAGTGATGCAGCCTTCTTGACAGGAATGACTCCATGGAAACTCATATTGCTTTCATTGAGTCTGGACATCGGAATGCCCATTCCTTTCAACGTCTCTGCTTATAGTATATTTAGGCCACTGCCACCATCCATCAGAACCTTAGTCAATCGGGTGCCTTCGACTACTGGGTCGACCACCAACGCTTGCCTCCCAAGGGTGGCTATGTGCACTGGGTGATCGGACTGGTCGAATGTAATGGCAGTCTGAGACCACTTCAAATAACTGGGTGTCACCGAGGCAACCATGTTTACTTCTCTGTTGATGACTTTCAGTCGACTCTTACTCTCAACATCAGCGCAAATCATCAGAGTAGAATTGACGTGGGGGTAACCATCATCGTCCTCTTCCCCATCCTCAACTTTGTCCTCTTCCTTCTCCTTTTCCTTGGGCTATTTCCCTTGGAATTTCTGAATTAGGAGTCGACACTGTCGAGTGGTATGCTTTGGGTAAATGAAATTACCCTCTTCATCTTTCTTGGTGTGAATGTGGCATGGCAAATCTAGTACATCATTTCCATCCTAATCTTTTACTTTATTGGGGTTCCACGGTCCTTTGAGTTTCCCCTTGAACTTCCCTTGAGTCACGGCTAAGGCTTCACCAGGAGCCGCTGGCTCGGCTTTGCGCTTCTGCTTCCGACTGGAGTTTCCTCCTCCGGTTTCGTGGGCGACTGTTTTGTGCTTGCCACTCCAGAGCCGATCTTCTTCTTCACCATTGGCGTACTTGGTGGCAATCTCCATCATCTGAGTTAGAGTCATATCTCCTGTCCGACCGAATTTCAAATTCAACTCCCGATAATTGACGCCTTCTTTGAAGGCACTAATTGCTTGGTGATCTGACACATTATCCACTGTGTGGTGCAACGTGATCCATCTCTGGATATAATCCCTCAAAGTTTCATTCGGTTTCTGAACGCAACACTGTAATTCTGTCAACCCTACTGGCCGCTTGCAAGTACCTTCAAATGTTCTGACAAATACTCGAGCAAGATCTTCCCAAGTATAAATACTACCAGGAGCTAACTGATTTAGCCACGCCCTGGCCGAGCCCTCTAGCATCAAAGGAAGGTGCTTCATGGCCACTTCATCGTTGCCGCCACCGATCTGTACAGCCACTCGGTAATCCTCAAGCCAAGTGTCAGGCTTGGACTCAGCAGTGAACTTACTGACTCTAGTCGCCAACCTGAAGTTGGGAGGAATCACCACAGCCCTGATGGCTCTGCTGAAGCACTACGGGCCTGAGACATGCACTCTGCTGCTGGTTGGAAAATCTCTATCAGGGCCTTCTCTGCGAGCTCTATTTCTGTCGACCAGACCCTGAACGAGAATAGATCTCGCATCAAAGCCCGGTTCCTTGGGGTCGACTGGAATCCTTCGCCCACCACTGTGAGGGCGTCTGTCATCCTGCTGCCGAGGCACGTATGATCCACTCCTCGGGGGAGGCGTGGGCACTCGACGACGATCATCATGATCGAGTCGGTGATCATACTGCTCATGGTTTCTATACTGATCTCGTCGGTCTCCATGTCCCTCATGCCTGGGGGCGATCTTGGGCTGTGAGCCGACTGGACTGTGTCTGCAACCACGGATCTGCTGTGAATCCTATTCCGCAACTGAGATACTACTGTATTTTGCTCTCCCGCGGCTCGGAGCAAGGCCCAAATCTGCACCAAACCTCAACCAGCTTCTGACTGGGAAGGTTGAATTGACTCCGCTATTCGGGCCGCAGCTGCGAGATTCTGGATTGGAGTTCGGTATACCTGAGTCGGAGGTGGAAAAAGTTGACATCGACTGGATTCAGGAGCACGCTGCCGAGCACGCTCGTCGAGTGCACGCTGGAGGTTCTCCAGTCGAGTGCGCTCAACCAAGTTGGCCAGGCGCGCCTCCTCCAAGGCCTGGGCCTCAGGGGTTTCTCCAACGATAGGAGTGTGAAGTGCATCCATGTTCTGGCGGCGAAGTTCCTCCCTCCTCTGCGAAGAGAGGGGTTCGGGTCGGTACTCTTCGTGGACACGTGATGGAGGACTACGTGGTCCATTGACCATCAAAACTTCTGCCGCGGGGTTGCTGCTGTCGCACTCGGATGCAATCTCTACGGAGCCAGTCGAACAGGCCGTAGAGAGTTTCGTCGGGCTCGATTGCCGTGACCTGGGGGGTGGCCGATTGGCGAGCCACCGCATGCCTCACCCACCGCTGAAGCATCGACTGACCGGAACGTTTGCCCCGGCGGGCTGCAGGGAGGGAGGTTGGCACGGGAGCCGACCAATACTGAGTCGACGGCTGCCGTAGGAGGACGCCACGGACGCACGCGCGAAAGTGCATTGCCCCGCGGACGGGGAGCGCCTCGACGCCGAGTGGCGCTTCCTCGAGCCAAGCGGAGTCGTCAGCGATGAATACGAGCGCACCGAGACGGATCTCGTGGCCCTTGGCCAAACCTCCGCCTGAAACCATGTTGACAGGGATCGGAAAAATCACAACTTCTCCAACAAGTCACTAAGACACCTGCCCCATGGTGGCTGCCAACTGTCGTGGTTCTGAGTCTGACAGTAGAATGGGGGGTAGGGATGTAGAGGCAAGATCCTAGCTATGGAGGAGTTGTACACGCGAGTTTTACGAGTTCAGGCCCTTCTTAGAGGAAGTAACAGCCCTACGTCTTGGAGCCCGGAGGCGGTCGACTGGATTATATGTATGCGTGTTACAGGGGGTGCGAACCCTTGTCCCTGAGGAGGGGGTGGCTTATATAGAGTTCGCCAGACCCCTCCCGCCCTCAGTTACAAAGGGTTTAAGGTACATAAAGATGGGGACGTTACTGGTAACGCCTGCAATAAAGATACATAATGACCATGAAAGCTATGACTTAATTCCCGACAATTGCAGAGTGGAGTGGCTCTAGATCTTCTGGTAGTCGAGTGATTGTCTATACGGTCGAGTGTCTTCAAGACTGTCGAGTGGAACATAGCTTCATGGTCGAGTGGATGATGATTTTTCTTCGAATGCTTCTGGTTCTTTTAGAGATGTCCTTGGGGAGGGTATCTTGGACAGATCCATGACCCTACCCTAGGTACATAGCTTCATCAATACTCACATAGCCCAACCGACCAACCAGAGGAGCCAGGAACTCGTACGGCCCAGAGACCCACGAGGATCAAACCCCCCTCCCCGATCCGTCGCTGCCACCAATGAAGGAGAGAGCCCAACCACTGCCTGATCCTCAGATCAACGGGAGAAGCACGCCGTGTACAAGCCATCATCTCCAACACCGGTAAGGGGAAGGAAAGACGACGAATTTATTCAACCCGAACGACAGCGATTCCTCCACCAACTCGACGTCTCCGGGAACTACAACTACCCTATCTACACACCAGCAGCAGAGAGAAGAGATCCCCACCTCCTCCTGCCGCCAAAGCGAGTGGAGGAGGCAGGGATCTGCGCCCTCACCTATGTGATTAGGGGATTGAGATGGTCATTCCCTTTTTCGCGTCTCTCGCTACAATAGAGGGGAAGTGATGAGGACATCAATACCATTGTTACACCCACAACCCCTGCTGCTATATATACTGGACCAATTACTAGAGCTCGCGCACGCCAATTGAATTACCAGGTACTTTCGTTTCTTGGTCACGATTCTAATGTTCATGAGAATATGATGCTGCCTAAATTGAATACATTTGTTTTGCTTACAAATGAAGGGCCTAGCTTGGACAAGAAAGATGAACCTTGGAGCAAGTTCAAGCATGGAGATGATGGCATGCACAAGGAGAACAAGAACGGAGTTACAAGTGACGATTCCAGGACTTTGAAGCCACCATAATGAGTGCATGAAGCCTTGGATGAAATATACAAGATGCCACTACATAAATTTCGTCCAGAGGCTTTTCTAGGTGCTGTGTCACCTTATTATTGGGCTAGGCCCATGTAATTTCGAAATACTTGATTATAGGCTGTTTTTAGAGTCCGTATGTGCGAGGAAACAAGAGTTAGAGTTGGTTTCGGACCCCTCCTCCAAGGGCCACGAAATTCCCCCCTCTTCCTCCATATATACAACCCACAGGGCATCGTTTAGACTTTGGGCTTTGTTTAGATTAAAAGTTCGTCATAGCTGCAACTTCGCGTACTTCGTTTGTGTTCAACGACCAGACCAAGACGTCACAGAACCGCACTTGATCAATAAAGCTTTCCTATTTTATTCGCAATATCCAGATTGCAATTTTAGTTTCTTGCTTGTTCTTCGTTTGCTTGCAGGAAATAGACCTTCGTGGTCAGGTTGATCGTGCTCCGGCATGGTCAATAACCTCCCGGAGTTGGTTTAGCGATTGCTAAGGCATGACGTCCTTGGACGTTTGTAGTCGCACCGTCAAAGTCTGCTCCATCAAAAACGATAGCCACCATTTCATCATGAATACAATAGTTCACCAATACATAGCAACATACCATGTACTGAATAGATGAGAATACAAGATAAAGGCTTACACTCGCCACAAACTACAACATGAATACAACAGTTCACCAATACATAGCAACCATCATACAGAAGAGCAGGATCCGACTACGTATGAAAACAAACGAAACAGAAGAACGACATCCACCATGCTAATCCCAGGCTCCTGACCCAGAACCTATCCCTTGATCGAAGAAGAAGCAGAAGAGGAACTCCAAAACAAACAAGCATCACTCTCACGTCAAAGCATCGCTTTACCTGTACCTGCAACTGTTATTGTAGTACTCTGTGAGCCATGAGGACTCAGCAATCCCATTACCATGGGTATCAAGACTAGCAAAGCTTAATGTGTATGGAATGGATAAGTGGCGAGGTTGCAGCAGCGCTAAGCATCGTATGGGGGCCAACTTACGAACACATGAGTAAGGTGAGAAGCTACGCAAATGATCGCAAACTAGTAATGATCAAGAAGTGATACTGAACTGCTTATGTTCAAACATAACCCCACCGTGTTCTCTTCTCGAACTCACTCGAAAAGAGACGGCCATGGTTACACACGCGGTTGGTGTATTTCATTTCGAATCTGGTGTCATATTCTCTACAATCGGATATTAAAAATTCCCATCTGCCACATAACCACGGGCACGGCTCTCGAAAGTTTAAACCCTATAGGGGTGTCCCAACTTAGTCCATCACAAACTCTCACGATCAACGGAGGAAAATCCTCCTCCCGGAACAACCCGATCAAGCTCGGAATCCCGGTTCACAAGACATTTCGACAATGGTAAAACAAAACTAGCATGACCTCCCGACGTGCCGACACCCTGATAGTAGCCGCGTGTATCTCGTCTCTGGCCACGATCAGATGGGTCAAGCTATGAGTAAAACCAGATTTCAAGTTTTCCCATGGTGGCCCCGTAGGCTGCCCGGATTGGACTAACACTCATGAGGAGCACCGGCCTGGGTTGTTGATTAATTATCCTCGGGTTCTAGCCGATCCCTATGCAAGTTTTAGTTGTTATTACGCAAATTTTAAAACCAATGTTGGGCCTTGCTAGAAGAGTTTTGTTCAAAGCGAACTATCAAGGGGGCCCATAAACCCCGACCGCGTTAGGAACGCAAAATTCAAGGAACATAACACATATATGATGGAAATTAGGGCTGCAAGAGTGGAATAAAACACCAGGCAAAAGGCCAAGCCTTCCACCCTTTACCAAGTACTACTAAATGCGCATGTGCAACGCACGTTAATATTTAGGAAAAATATTAATTACATGCGGATATTAGGTATGCTAGTATTATTTATGTGTTAATTTTATGATTAGCGCAATATTTGGTATGGTATTAATTGCACGTTAAACACATTTAACGGTCACTATTGGAGCAGCCTTGGTCACTGGATTGACTTAGTTCAATGGCCGAGATTAGTTGGATCTGCCCCTTTGGGTCTTTTTATATTGGTATAGATATAGATGCATTAATTAAATAAGAGATATTGTGATATCCCATGATATCCATGTCACAACATGGGACAACCTGCAACTGCACCTGCAACTAGCCACACTATAAGAAGGGCTGAGCAAGCGGTAACATACCCAAACAACGGTTTGCTAAGATGTTAGAAAAAAGGTTAGAGGTTGTCATGGTAATTTGGGAGGCTTGATTAACAAGTGGTAGGTAGCGCGACATAGCGATAGTGAAAGTGCGTTATATCGACTAGAGGGGGGGGGGTGAATAGGCGATTTTTATGAATTCTTCACTGAGGAATTTCAGGGTGAGGAAATTCCTGAGTGAAGAACTACTTGCAGCAGAATAAGTACTTAGAAGTAAACATAACAGAGCATGAGCATGGTCTTCATGAAGAAATGAAAACAAGCACAGAGTACAGAAAGCGTAAACACAGGATAACACAGGATAAGACAAACAGACTGAAGAAATTAAACTAAGGAAATAGAGAAAGTCTTCAGTCAAAGTCTTCAAACAGATATGAACAAGCACACAACACAGATAAGAGGAAATGGAAGGGTTGAGGAAATGGAACCAGTTAGCTTGGTGAAGACAATGATTTGGTAGACCAGTTCCAACTTCTATGACAGTTGTACGTCTGTTTAGGGCGGCTAGGTATTTAAACCTGAGGACACACAGTCCCAGACACCTAGTCCTGAACATGCAGCTCAGGACACTTAGTACTCACCGTATTCCCCTTGAGGTAAGGTCACACAGACCTCGCCCAATCACTCGTGGTAAGTCTTCAGGTGACTTCCAAACCTTCCCAGACTCGGTCACTCGGCGATCCATAATTTCCTCTTGGATGCTCTAGACCATGACGCCTAACCGTCTGGAAGATGCACAGTCTTCAAAGGTAACAAGCGTCGGATCCACGCAGGATCAATCTCTTCAGTGATGCTCAATCACTTGGGGTTTGTAGGTGTTTGGGTTTGGGTTTTCCTCACTTGATGATTTTCACTCAAAGTCCTCGAAGGATGGGATGCTCTCAACTGACAAATGTCAGTTTCTCTCGGAGTAGCCAACCAGCTAGTGGTTGTAGGGGGCGGCTATTTATATCCTAGGGAACAGCCCAACATGATAAGACATAAATGCCCTTTAATGATATGACCGTTAGGTGGGTAGATATTTTGGGGCGGCTGGCGCATAGCACAACAATGGTCGGAATTTTCAGTATCAAATTCCTCAGGGTTATCATGTCCCTCACTGTGTAGGAAATCTGCATTGGCGAATTCCTAACTCCTCAGTCAGAACAAATTCCTCAGAGACCAGAAGAACTTCATCTCTGTCACTGAAGAAATCGACTGAACTGTATGAGATTTCCAATGGCTTCACTCGAAGGGATTGGTAGGTGTAGGATTTTGAGTTGAGCATCACTTGGAAAGTTTTCCTTAGTATTTCCTCGACCCCCTTTAACAGTACGGTGTTTCCTATGACTCAAGAAAGAGAAAAAGAAACTACGAAAACAAAAGTCTTCACGCTTCATGTTCCTCGAGTGAATACCAAGTCTTCAGGATTACACCAATTTCTTCACTTTCAAAGTCTTCAGAAAGTCTTCAGAAATCCAAAGTCTTCAGTCGAAGAACTTCATTTTTAGGGGTCAACTTTCTCTATAAATATCAAACTCCTCATATACTTATAGACATGTGTACACTCACGAACGCATCAGTCCCTTAACCTATAAGTCTTCAATCCACCAAAATCACTAAGGGCACTAGATGCACTTACAATCTCCCCCTTTTTGGTGATTGATGACAATATAGGTTATGTTTTCAACAAGGATAAACATATGAAGTGTAAATACTGACATTGAGGAATTTGATTACAAGATATATAAGAACTCCCCCTGAAGATGTGCATAGTGAGGAATTTTCTTTTGAAGCAATCCACACTTGAAGAGTAGAATCATGGAGATCTCCCCCTATATCTTGTAATTCATACACACATTTAACATATGATATGAAGAATTTGAAATGCAGTATGAAATATGGTGACTGATGTAATTCAGCATGCGTGCATTAACATTAACGAGGAATAAGCATGTAGAAAAACTCAGTAGAAGTATCAGACCACCATAGAGTTTAAGTTTATAGCTTGATCCAGCAAAGTCTTCAAAAGAACAAGAGATGTAACTTAGAAAAAACGCCCATATAGGTAGACCCGCTTGAAGACTAACTCAAATTTACCCCCCTTTGTCATCGAATGACCAAAAGGATCGAAAATGAGGACTAACGCCCATGAAGAATATCAAGTTGATGGAGGAGCGCCAGCGTTGTTGGGGTCGTTTGTCGTTGTAGGGCCTGCAGCAGTGTCGTCCAAGTCTTCATACTCGTTGGTGTCGCGGGATGAAGAATATGAGCTGGCCACCAGGGAAGGAACTTTGACCTTTTTGAATTTCTTCGGAGGAGGTGCAGACCAGTCAAAGTTCTCCTTGAGACCCATTTGCTTCAGATCTTCTTCACCATACAGATGTGATAAGATAGCCCAGGTGCGACCAAAAACTTCATGGAGGTAGTAATGGTTTTTCTTCATTGCATTATGTGTAGCAGTCATGTTGTGAAGAATTGAACCAAACTGACGCTTAACCCATTTATGGTTGCGATCCACCTTCTGGTGAAGACTAAGAAGCAACTCACAGTCAGTCCTCACCCTGGGAGCCGTGGCTTGAGGATTTGACTTGGATGCATTTGTAGCAGAGTCATGAGTGGCAGAGTCATCATTGGTGGAATAAGATGCAGCTTTGCGAAACTGACAATCCAATGGACGAATGCCTTCATCAATGACAACAGGTGCCTTCCCCTTTTCATCAGTTGAGGTATAAGTCCGCTTGAGGACTTCAATCGGGGGCAGGTAGCTGAGGTGATTCTGAAAATCAGCCTTGTAGTTGAGTGAAGACCTTGTTCTGAGGAATCTCATAACCCAAGGAGCATAAGGCTTCAACTTAAATGGAGAGAGTGCAATATTTGCCAGAGTCCTCATCAAGAAATCATAGTAATTGACAAAAATGCCATGAATGATGTTGAATATTGGATTCTTCATGATGCCAACTATTTCCTCATCAGATGAGTCATGGCCTTTGATAGGACTCATTGTCCTCGTCAGAATGCGATAGACTGTTTTGGGCACATAGAGTATGCCCTTCACAAGGAATTTGGTCCTTGGGGCTTGGCCGAGCTTCAGAGGCCTCATTATAACTTGCATGTACTGAGCACTGAGTTCAGGTTCTTGGTACAGGCAGCAGCTCCTTCACTGGGTGGACTGATCGGCAGGGCGTGAAGTAATTCAGAGGCTGGTGCCTTATAATGAGTGTTATCGGTCATCCAGTCCAAGACCCAGGTGTTGATATCTTCAGGATCACCGGTGATGTGCAGTGTCACATAGAACTGAATAATAAGCTCTTCATTCCAATCAACAATGTCAGAGCAAAAATTGAGGAGGCCTACATCATGAAGCACACCAAGAACATGAGAGAAACAAGGCAATGATTCCATGTCCACGTGAGGAATATGCTCATCGTAGAAGATTTTGTCCTTGTTGAAAAGCAGTGAAGAATAGAAGTTGGCCTAGCTGGCAGTCCAAAAACACTTCCTCCTTAGTCGAGCAGAGTCATAAGGATTGTAGTTAGTGCAGAATACATGCTCGCCAAAGAAGTCATCAGCCTTGAATTTTTGCTTCTTCGAGAAGGGATCCTTTGGCTTGGGGTGAGGAGTGTCAGTCAATTGCATCACAACCTCAGGGATCTCGATCTCAGGTTTCGCAAGCTGAGGAATTTCAGGTTCTTCTACAGTGGCAGCCTAGGAATTCAATTCTTCATTTTCATTTTCTTCAACACTAGTGGCTGGAATCTCTTCATGGACGGATGGTGTGGCACGAGGTTCTTCAGATCCCATTTGAACTTCAGTGGTTATAGGGGACTGAGGAATTTGTTGAAGAGGTGTGAATAGAGGAGAGTTGGGGTGCTGACTTTCCCAAAAGTCATCGTTCAACACTGGAGTTGTGCATCCAATGTCCACATATTCTTCATTCATTTCTTCAATGCCGGCCTCTTCAGCAGTGAACTGAGGCATGGGCAATGAGATTATTGGGGTTGAAGGGATTTCATCCACTTCAATTTCTTCATCCAACTGCTCTGACGAAGTAGCAGAAGGAATGTCATCATCTGATCCGCTTGGGATCATGTATTCTTCATCAAAAGGAACAAGGTCCTTTGATGGCATGGATGATATAGGAACAACATCAATTGGATTGTCATAGGAACTTGTCAGTGGCTTCATTTTCTTTAGAGCTGAAGAATCTGATGCAATTGATGCCTTCCTTTTCTTCACATCTGCACGCTCTGCAACCTTGGTCTTCTTCACATCTGATGCAGATGGAAGGATATGAGTTGGTGTAGGCGCAGGAGGAGCAGAGGAATTTGGTCCAAGATCTTCATGCACAACTGATGCCGTTGCCCTGACTTCTTCATTTTCTTTAGGCAAAACACTAGTGGTTGCCCTGGCAATTTCTTCAGCAGCTGGAATGCATTCATTAGCCCTGGAATTAGCATTTTCTTCAGCAGCCTGAGTGTCATCAGCGGTGCTGGCATTTTCTTCAGTAGGCTGAGCAGATGCTGCAGCCTGAGGAATTTCTTGTTGCGTTTGTGCTGCAACAGTGGAGGTGAAGTTGTCAGCAAGTCTCAAAAAACGAACCTTTGCTCCCAGCCAATCAGCGTGGTATGCGTCAAATTCGTCACTAAGTTTCTTGATCTCAGATTGAATAGTGACAAGTTCTCAGTTGTCATAGAGACACCATTTTTCTTTAGGAAGCTCTCCTTTTTGTACTGCGCTTTCTTGATCTGCCTGGCCTTTTCAAATTTCCATTTCTCTTCTTCAATGAAGTGAGTCAACATATGACTTTGGCCAGGAGTCAACTTGAAATCAGGCATGGGAGTGTTGGGGTCCTTGTGCCAGAGATCATTGTAATCAAGGATCAACTTTGGATCCAAAAGCAGAGGCACACTTGTGGCTTTGGCTCTAGCGGCCCTGACTTGTCTGTCCCTAATGATTTCAGCAAGTTCTTCATCATCAGCTTCGTCTTCATCAGACGACACTTGAAAAGCGACTTGCTTCTTTTGAGGACTTGGTCGAGATCCTTGTCCAACAGTTGCCTTGGTCTTCAGTAGAGTGGGGCCAGTTGAAGAATGCAGTGGACCTAAAGAACTTGCAGAGGCGCCTGAGGCAATAGAGATGCCTGTTGTCCTTTGGCACGAGGCAAGATGCGCATGTGCGGAGGACTTTGACGGAGGAGCTGATGACTTTGGAGGAGTTGGTGTGGGTTGAGGAATTGGCCGTGAGGGCTTTGAAGAAACTGGCCGTGAGGGCATTCGGGTAGAAGCACTTGGCTTATGAGTTGGCTTCTTTGGCATTGCCTTCTTGGGCTTACTTGCAGAGGCCTCAGCAGCAGCAGAGTCTACATTGAATTTCCTCACTGCTTCCTTAGCAACTCTGGCATGCTTGGCCTGGCGCTTGGCCCATTCATCAGGATAATCCTCACCACGCTTGAGGCTGGTGGGATCAGCTTCTTGGCTAGGTGCCAAAGGAGGTCTTGGGCATGGAGGATTAAGAGCGAATTTTTTCATATACTTGGTAGTAACATATGTGTACTCCCTCCATTCCCATGCCCATCTCCTTTCTATTCTTTGTATGTGCACCTTGTGCTGATTTTTGTCCTCCTTGCTATGTTTGGCCTCATCAGGAGTGCAATAATCCTTGTAGATATCCTCAGGCATTTCAAATGTAGTGTTGACCTCAGGCCTCTTTCCTCCCTTCTGTGGTTTCTTGCAATCTGCCATTTTCTTCAGCTGAGGGTTTTGAACGATTGATTTCTCTGAAGAGGTATGCAACTTTTCTTCGAGGAACGCTGCAAATGAGTTAAGTTGATGAGAACCTAGTGATTCAACAGCGGGCATGTGTACCTGTGAACAGAGTATAGGTGCGAGGAATTTGGAGAGGTCATATGCATTCCCAGAAGTTTTTGCAAAAAGGACAAGTTTGAGGAAATTGACCAGATGAGTCTTGAAGAATTTCACTAAGTGTTCTTTGACTTAGGTTTCAGAGTTGTACAGATTGAAAATCCACACAATTGAGGAATCTTGAAGAAAAATGTTGCTTAGAGAAACAGATCAAGAACAAATGATATGTGAGGTGTTTAGTGTGTGAAGAGTTGAGGAATAAACACCTTTTGAAGATTTGAAGAAAACATCAGAATCAACAAGGGCAGTAAAATAACTTTTAATTACCCTTGACGAAGAACACGACGAATGAGGAAGTGTAGATTTGAAGCTCGTCGGTTCAGATCTTCCACGCCCTAACTTGGCTGAGGAAGATAGCTATGGTGGCGACAGAGTGAACAAATCCACGTCCAGCGTGAGTACGGCGGCGACGAGGTCGAGGCAGTGAAGCTCTTCCTCACCGGCGATGATGGAAGTAGCGGCAGCGCTAGGGTTGGGGAGCTCGAGCGAGGGAGTGAGGTCGAGCGGAGTAAAAGTGAAGTGAGGAAGGGAGAGGGGTATTTATAGCCAAAGTGAAAAACCGTTCGCCCAAGGAAATAGGACAAATGTGCCCTTGACCTTTCTCATTTGCTTGACATGTGTCACCCACGTATAGAGAGGTGGCGATCGTGCGAGATCGTGGGTGAATAGATAAACATCGCATAGAATGCGGAATGGTTTGAGCGGCAAAGCTGAAAATTTAGATAAGATAGGTTTTAAAGTTCCGTTCGCAATTTCTTCAGCTGACAAGGACAAAGTGAAGATTTTGAACGAGGTTCAAATAGAACTCACATGAAGAATTTGTGAATAGACTGGGTTGAGTTTAGCATAGAGGGAGAAAGGGTCCGATCACATTCACTTAGCAGAACAAGCAACTTGAAGAAATATCAATAAGTGAATGTTGTAGAGGACATAAACTCATATATATATATACATATATATATATATACATATATATATATATACATATATATATATATATATATATATATATAGCCAATGAAGAAAAATGACGGAAATGGTGAAGGCAATGCAAGTTGAAAAACAACTGAGGAATTTCAAAGAACTGAGGAAAAACTCAATTGAAGATTTTCAACATTTGGTGGTGGCGTGACCCACCGTATAAGAATGATGATTTCAAACACCGCATACAATTGTCGTAGGGTTCTGAGAATCAAATTCTTCGTTAAAATTTTCACACTTAGAGTGTTATTCTTCATTGATTGAAGAAAAATGTTTCTTCATGTGTTGCACATCTAAGTCATCAATTTTGCATAAGTGTTAGGATGAGTGTCCTTTTCAAAGAACATTCAAAGATTCTAGGATATTTAGCTCACACCGCAACTTGCTAAATATCTTCCCATCCAAGGGCTTAGTGAGGATATCAGCTAGCTGTTCTTCAGTCTTCACATGCTCAATAGAGATGTCGCCCTTCAACACATGATCACGAAGAAAATGATGACGAATCTGAATGTGCTTTGTCTTCGAGTGCTTAACTGGGTTATGAGAAATCTTGATGGCACTCTCATTGTCAAAGTAGAGTGGCACATTCTTCACGTTGATGCCGTAGTCCTTGAGAGTTTGCTTCATCCATAGCAGTTGAGCACAGCAAGAACCAGCAGCAATGTACTCAGCTTCAGAAGTAGACAGTGATGCACAGTTCTGTTTCTTTGAGGACCAACAAACCAAGGATCGTCCGAGAAAATGGCATGTGCCAGATGTTGACATGCGGTCCACACGATCACCAGCATAGTCAGAGTTTGAATATCCAATGAGATCAAAAGCCGAGCCCTTGGGATACCATAATCCAAGTGTTGGTGTGTGAGCTAGATATCGAAGAATATGCTTCACAGCCTTATGGTGTGATTCATTCGATGTAGTTTGAAATCGGGCACACATGCAAACACTAAGCATAATATCTGGCCTAGATGCACATAAGTCAATACCATTTTCATCAGTGCATATATGACCATTTGTGGGCATAGGGATTTTGACTCCTTTGCAATCTTGCATGCCGAATTTCCTCAGTACATCATTGAGGTATTTCTCCTGAGATATGAATATGCCATTGCGCTATTGACGAATCTGAAGACCTAAGAAGAATTTCAATTCTCCCATCATAGAAATTTGATATTCTTCACTCATCATATAGGCAAATTCATCACTGTAACGTTGGTCAGTACAGCCGAAAATGATATCATCAACATAAATTTGGCACACAAACAATTCACCATCATAAGATTTAGTGAAAAGAGTTGGGTCAAGTGAACCGGGTTTGAAGCCTTTCTTCATGAGGAATTCCTTCAAAGTATCATACCACGCCCGTGGGGCCTGCTTGAGGCCATAGAGGGCCTTATTGAGTCTACAGACTTTGTCAGGATGCTTTGGATCTTCAAAACCTGGGGGTTGAGCAACATATACTTCTTCCTCAAGCTTACCATTGAGGAATGCACTTTTCACATCCATTTGATATAAGATGATATCATGATGGTTAGCATAAGCATGTAATATGCGAATAGCTTCAAGTCTAGCAACATGTGCAAAAGTTTCATCGAAATCAATTCCTTCAACCTGTGTGTAGCCTTGAGCTACAAGCCGTGCCTTATTCCTCACCACAAGGCCATTTTCATCTTGCTTGTTGCGATAGATCCACTTTGTGCCGATGATATTGTGCTTGCGAGGATCTGGACGTTTAACCAGTTCCCAGATGCTGTTGAGCTCGAATTGATGTAATTCCTCTTGCATAGCTTGAATCCACTCAGGCTCCAGAAATGCTTCATCTACCTTACTGGGCTCTGTGATAGAGACGAAAGTAAAGTGCCCAAAAAAGTTAGATAAATGTGAAGCTCTTGAGCGTGTGAGAGGACCTGGAATGTTGATGTCGCTGATGATTTTCTCAATTTGCACTTCATTTGCAACGCGAGGATGAGCGGGTTGTCATTGAGGAATTTGATCATCATTTTCTTCAGCACCATTTTCCTCAGGTGCATTAACATGACGTTCTTCATGTTCTGGAATGACTTCTTTGGTAGGAATGACATCCTCAATAGCCTTGAACTTAATAGATTCCTCAGGAGGTATTTCATCTGTCACAGGAGGTAGGTGCTCTCTTTGCGAGCCATTAGTTTCATCGAACCACACATCTATAGTTTCAACAACCTTGTCATGACAGGTGTTGAAGACTCTGTAGGTGTGCGAGTCCTTACCATAACCGAGCATAAAACCTTCATGTGCTTTTGGTGCAAATTTAGAACTATGATGAGGATCTCTAATCCAACATTTAGCACCGAAAACTTTGAAATAACTCACATTGGGTTTCATGTCAGTGAGGAGTTCATATGCAATCTTCTTGAAGAATTTCTGAAGATATACCCTGTTGATGATGTGGCACGCAGTATCAATTGCCTCAGGACAAAAGCGAGGAGCGTCTTGTACTCATCAAGCATAGTGTGGGTCATCTCAACAAGAGTCATGTTCTTGCGCTCTACGACGCCATTTTGTTGAGGAGTATAAGGAGCAGATAAGTCATGAGTAATACCAAGTTCATCAAGATAGTCATCAAGACCAATGTTCTTGAACTCAGTTCCATTATCACTTCTGATGTGCTTGATCTTCACACCAAAGTTGGTTGAAGCCCTCGATGAAAATCGTTTGAAGACTTCCTGCACTTCAGTTTTGTAAGTGATGATATGGACCCATGTATATCGAGAATAAGCATGAATAATTACAAAGCCATATAAGGATGCAGCGTTAGTAAATGTGGCATAGTGAGTAGGGCCAAAGAGATCCATGTGAAGTAATTCAAATGGTCGAGTGGTAGTCATGATAGTCTTCGCTGGATGCTTGGCCTTGGTCATTTTTCTAGCTTCACAGGCTCCGCATAAGTGATCCTTGAGGAATTTGACATTTTCAATGCCAATGACATGCTTCTTCTTCGCGAGCATGTGCAAATTCCTCATGCCAGCATGACCAAGTTGTCGATGCCATAGCCAGCCTTCTGAAGCTTTTGCAAGTAGACATGTAGCAGGTTGTTGTCCTGTAGAGAAATCAACAATATACAAATCTCCTCTCCTAAAACCTTCGAAGACTTTGGAATTGTCAACTTCCATGATCACAACACAATGATACTTGCCAAAGACAACAACCATATCAAGATCACAAAGCATTGAGACAGACATGAGGTTGAACCCTAAGGACTCGACAAGCATGACTTTGTCCATGTGTTGATCCTTGGAGATTGCAACCTTACCTAGACCCAATACCTTACTTTTGCCTTTGTCAGCGTAGGTGATATGCTTCAGATGTGATGGAGATAAAGCAGTGTCCATCAATAAGCTCCTGTCACCAGTCATGTGATTTGTACATCCACTATCGAGGACCCACTCAGTGGCTTTGGGTTGATCATCCTGTAGATGAATTAGTGCAGCTTATGAATTCATATACTTCATTAGTGAAGAATATGGTATTAATTTCATCAGATCAATTTCATCAAGCAATAAAAAAAATAAAGCAGTATGAGGACGTGAGAAATGAAAATTCATTTCTTCATGATTAGCTTGCGTCCTTTCAAGCATGTTCAGGTCTCCAGCAAATTCTTCAAACGATTAAGTTCGTCTGGAGACCTGATCCTGCATAAGAGATTAGTTCTTTTTCTTCACCACCCACATCTGAAGGGGTGGCAAAGAGTTCATCATTCTGCGAGATCCATAAGAGAAAGGTGGCATAGATGCCAATCCACTTCGTTTCACATAAGAGGGGTTAGGGTAAGCATAAGAGTAAGCAGAAAAATTCTCCGAGGACTTATGAGCATAATGATTTGAAGAATAATGCACATATCCATAATCCTTAGATCTTCCCTGTGAAACAGACGGGTTAGCATGTTCATATGAGGACTTTAATCCATGTGAGGAGTTTGGTCCATATGAGGACTTGGATCCATATGAAGAATTTGGTCCATATGAAGAATTTGATCTGGGGTTCCTATTCTTCACAGGTGGTGTCATGATGACGTTCACCTGAAGATTTTCAAGGCACCTTTTGGGAACCCAGATTTTCTTCATAGGAGGACCGTTCCTACAGTTAGTGCCAACATATCTAGCAAATACTTCACCATTCTGATTTTTGAACAGTTTATAGTTAGAGTCAATTGACTCATCAGAAGAATATGAAGATTCACATGTAAAGCTAGATAAAGTAGATGGATCCACTGAAGGTCCCTTTGCAGCAACCCATGAGGTTTTGGGATACTCCTCAGGTTTCTAGTAGGTCCTATCAACATTGATTTTCCTCTCAAAGGCAATACCCTCTTTCCTAGGGTTCCTGTTGAGGATCTGCTTTTTAAGCACGTACAAAGATCCTGATGCCCTTTGAGGCTTTTGTACATGCCTGTCATATACAACACCTTCAGCCTTGCATCATCAGTGATACTAGCAATGTCCTCAGATGAGGAATTAGTGATAGCAGAGGCAGTTGAAGAATTTGCAGCAATGGAAGTATTTGAGCATTCAGGTGAAGAATTAGATGTTTCACGTTCAACGCACTTCAAACATGGAGGAACAAATTCATCCTGAGTAGTGCTGATCTATTGAGAAAGTAATGAATCACGCTCCTTCTGAAGATCTTCATAACTCACTCTTAACTGCTGAAGATCTTGCTTTCTTTGAAGAAATTCATAAGAAAGCTTTGAGGGAGTCCTGGATTAGGGGGTCTCTGGACAGCCGGACTATATCCTTTGGCCGGACTGTTCGACTAGGAAGATGCGAGATTGAAGACTTCGTCCCGTGTCCAGATGGGACTCTACTTGGCGTGGAAGGCAAGCTAGGCAATATGGATATGGATATCTCCTCCTTTGTAATCGACCTTATGTAACCCTAGCCTTCCCCGGTGTCTATATAAACCAGAGGGTTTTAGTCCGTAGGACAACATACAATCATACCATAGGCTAGCTTCTAGGGTTTAGCCTCTCCGATCTCGTGGTAGATCAACTCTTGTACTACTCATATTATCAAGAATAATCAAGCAGGACATAGGGTTTTACCTCCATCAAGAGGGCCCGAACCTGGGTAAAACATTGTGTCCCCTGCCTCCTGTTACCATTCTCCTTAGACGCACAGTTCGGGACCCCCTACCCGAGATCCACCAGTTTTGACACCGACATTGGTGCTTTCATTGAGAGTTCCTCTGTGTCGTCACCGTTAGGCTTGATGGCTCCTTCAATCACCGATAGCGATGCGGTCCAGGGTGGGACTTTTCTCCCCGGACAGATCTTTGTATTCGGGGGCTTCGCACTGCGGGCCAACTCGCTTGGCCATCTGGAGCAGATCGAGAGTTATGCCCCTGGCCACCAGGTCAGGTTTGGAAGCTTAAACTACACGGCCGACATCCGCAGAGACTTGATCTTCGACGGATTCGAGCCCCTGCCGAGTGTGCCACACGGTCACGATGAGCATGATTTAGCTCTACCATCGGACAGTGTTCATGAGACCGCACCGGCGACCGCTCCGACCCTCAATTCGGAGCCAATTGCGCCATCCATGGACGGGTGGATAGACCCCGCCATGGAGGTCGTATTCTCAGCGGCGATCGAGCCAGATATCTACCTTACCCTTCACGGGAGCTGTGATGCCGAACTGTCAGATTCTTCCCCGGCCACGGACTCCGAACCGCCTGCGCCCGTGCCTGTCGAATCCGACTGGGCGCCAATCATGGAGTTCACCTCCGCGGATATCTTTCAGCACTCGCCCTTCGGTGACATACTAAACTCATTAAGGTCTCTGTCCCTGTCAGGAGAGTCCTGGCCGAACTATGTTCGGCAGGATTGGGATGCGGATGACGAAGAAATTCGCCGCCCACCCACCACCCACTTAGTAGCCACTATCGACAATTTGACCGACATGCTCGACTTCGACTCCGAAGACATCGACGGTATGGACGACGATGCGGGAGACGAAGAGGAACCACTGCCCATAGGCCACTGGACAGCCACCTCATCATATGATATATACATGGTGGACACACCCAAAGAAGGCAATGGCGACGAGACAACGGAGGATGACCCATCCAAGAAACAACCCAAGCGCCGACGTCAGCAGCGCCGCTCTAAGTCTCGCCAAAGCAAAAGCGGTGACACCGGCACAGGAGATAATAGCACTCCGGACAGTGCCGAAGACGACAACAATCCCCTCCAGCAAGATTTAGAGCAGGAGGATGGAGAAGCCAGCCCTCCCGAGAGAGCAGCATATGGAGAGGCGGAGGATGATAATTACATGCCTCCCTCCAAAGATGAGGAAAGCCTCGACGATGACGAATTTGTCATTCCTGAGGATCCCGTCGAGCAAGAGAGCTTCAAGCACCCGCTTATAGCCACGGCAAATAGCCTTAAGAAAAAGCAGCAGCAGCTTCAAGCTGATCAAGATTTGCTAGCTGATAGATGGACTAATGTCCTTGCGGCCGAGGAATACGAACTCGAACGCCCCTCCAAGAGTTACCCAAAGCACAGGTTGCTACCCTGACTGGAGGAGGAAGCATTAAAACCTACATCTCTAGCGTATGACGCGGATGATCGGCCACCTCGTGGCCGTGACAGGGAGGCATTTCAGCCAAAAGCTCAGCCCGCACCCCGACGCCACTCAAATAAAAATGTCAAGGCACGGGGAAACATGCTAGACCTGCGAGACGTATTGGAGGACAAAGCAAAACATGCAAGATCGATCTACGGATCACGAGGGCGCGCCACCACGCGGGACGATAACCGTCACGCCGGATACAGTAAAAGTAAATCCGGCCGAGCCGAACACAGCGGACATGACTCATTTTAGCTGCGTCACGACATAGCCCAGTACAGAGGCGCCGCACACCCCCTATGCTTCACAGACGAAGTAATGGATCATCAAATCCCAGAGGGTTTCAAACCCGTAAATATAGAATCATACGACAGCACAACAGATCCTGCGGTATGGATCGAGGACTTCCTCCTGTACATCCACATGGCCCGCGGTGACGATCTACACGCCATCAAATACCTCCCACTTAAACTCAAAGGACCAGCTCGGCATTGGCTCAATAGCCTGCCAGCAGAATCCATTGGCTGTTGGGAAGATCTGGAAGCCGCATTCCTCGACAACTTCCAGGGCACTTATGTGCGACCACAAGATGCCGATGACTTGAGCCACATAATTCAGCAGCCAGAGGAATCGGCCAGGCAATTCTGGACACGGTTCCTGACAAAGAAAAATCAAATCGTTGACTGTCCGGATGCAGAGGCCCTAGCAGCTTTTAAGCACAACATCCGCGACGAGTGGCTCGCCCGGCACCTTGGCCAGGAAAAGCCGAAATCCATGGCAGCCCTCACAACACTCATGACCCGCTTTTGCGCGGGAGAAGACAGCTGGCTGGCTCGCAGCAATAACGTATCAAAGAACTGCGGTACTTCAGATACCAAGGATAGCAATGGCTGGTCACGTCGCAACAAACATAAGCGCCGCGTCAATAGCGACAATACCGAGGATACGACAGTCAATGCCGGATTCAGAGGCTCTAAACCCGGTCAGCGGAAAAAGCCATTCAAAAGAAGCACTCCGGGCCCGTCCAGTTTGGACCGTATACTCGATCGCTCGTGCCAAATACATGGCACCCCCGACAAGCCAGCCAACCACACCAACAGGGAATGTTGGGTGTTCAAGCAGGCCGGCAAGTTAAGCGCCAAAGACAAAGATAAGGGGCTACATAGCGATGACGAGGAGGAGCCCCGGCAGCCGAACACTGGAGGGCAGAAGAGGTTCCCCCCACAAGTGCGGACGGTGAACATGATATACGCAACCCACATCCCCAAGAGGGAGAAGAAGCGTGCGTTAAGGGATGTATACGCGTTGGAGCTAGTCGCCCCAAAGTTCAACCCATGGTCCTCCTGTCCAATCACCTTCGATCGCAGGGACCATCCCACTAGTATCCGTCATGGAAGATTCGCCGCACTAGTCCTACACCCAATCATCGATGGATTTCACCTCACTCGAGTCCTTATGGATGGCGGCAGCAGCCCGAACCTCCTTTATAAGGACATAGTGCACAAAATGGGTATAGACCCCTCAAGGATCAAACCCACAAAAACGACCTTTAAAGGCGTCATACCAGGTGTAGAGGCCCATTGCACAGGCTCAGTCACACCGGAAGTGGTCTTCGGATCCCTGGATAACTTCCGAAGCGAGGAGTTAATCTTCAATATAGTCCCGTTCCGCAGCGTCTATCATGCACTGCTCGGCCGAACCGCATTTGCGAGATTCAACGCGGTACCGCACTATGCATATATCAAGCTCAAGATTCCAGGACCTCGGGGGGTCATCACAATCAATGGAAACACAGAGCGCTCTCTCCACATGGAGGAGCACACTGTGGCCCTCGCAACAGAAGCACAAAGCAGTCTCTTAAGGCAATCCACCAGTTCGGCGATTGAAGACCCGGACACCTTCAAGCGCGCCTAGAGTAATCGGCAACAAGACCACCTGGCACGTTCTGAGCTCGCATAGCAATGCGGCCCCCACCCCAGTCCCAGCCAAACGGTGAAATCCGTGCCACGCGTACATAATTACGCATTGGAAATACCATGGGCACAGGTGGGGAGGGCGGCACGACTACGGCACGCCCCAATGCGCGGCTCAACCGCACTAGGGGCTTCCCGCTTTGTTACTTTTCTCTGTTTCAGGACTTTAATCTCTAGAAACCCCATCCGACAGTATGATTGCCGGACACACGATGCAACAACCAAGGAGGCAAAAAGCCACGTCGCACCATAGAACTCCTAGGTGGTTCCCGATAACGAGTGAAATACTTGCTTTAAATACCATTCCTCAGCTTGCCCTTGCAGGGGACATGTCAAATAGTCCTACTTTTTGCTTACCGCACTACTTGTATCATTCTGTTTCGACGCACCTTTTTGAATAAACAATGCATAGCACTAGACTATTACCGCATTCTCTATTCTTTCTGTTTTTATATATGTTCATTCATGACATTCAGCACCCGTACACTCTGGTACGGCCAATACGCCAGGGGCTTAAGCGTACCCCATAATACGACGTGAGAAGTCCGGACACTTTCGACAGTGCGGCACCCCGAACTTATAGCATTATATGCATCAGCTCTGAATCATGTCTTGGGTCAATAGTTGGGTTTGCCCGGCTCCCATGTTTTGGTACCTAACGTTCCGCTATATCAGCTAAGGTAGCACTGGGAGAACTACTGCAATTGTGCCCCAGTTCATCTGGGCTAAGCACCTCAATAGAGAAAGCTAAAACTGACTGTCATGATAAGGCGAGAGCTGGCCGCTGTTCGAGAGGTCTCGAGTCCCTAAAGACTTATGCCGCTTCGAGCGAGGAGTCAGCTTTGTCCGGCTTAAGGCGTGTATAGCGCCCCAAATTCGGCCTTCCAAATACTAGGGGCTTCACCAAAATTTAAAATTGTAGACTCCTATGGCTAAGTGAGAATGATAAAGCATTATAGTCCGATTGCCTTGTTCGTTGTGCTGAGCACCTCCCTCGAAGGACCCAACAATGAGAAAAAGAGTGCTCAGATTTATCCCGAACACCCCAGCACTCGCGGCATGGGGGCAGAAGCCGACGACTGGCCATCTCTCAGATTTAACAAACAACTGCACAGAAGGTAATATTTTAAATTCAAACAAGCATTGCATAACGCATATGAACAAGTTTTCATAATACAGGATCACACTAGAAAGTTTATTCAAAAATCGCATCCTTCGCACACTCGTCCGCCACAAGACGGGCACCCTTCAGGACACCCTCATAATACATCTCAGGGTGGCGATGCTCCTTGCCCTGCGGCGGCCCCTCCTTCACCAGCTTCTCGATGTCCATCTTGGCCCAGTGCACCTTTGCACGGGCAAAAGCCCGGCGGGCACCTTCGATACAGACGGACCGCTTAATGACTTCCAGCCGGGGGCAGGCATCCACAAGCCGCCTCATCAAGCCGAAGTAGCTATTGGGAAGGGAGTCGCCAGGCCACATCTGGACTATAAAGCCCTTCATGGCCTGTTCGGCCGCCTTGTGCAGCTCGACCAGTTGCTTCAGCTAGTCGCTCATAGGCGTCGGGTGTTCGGTCCCAGTATACTGAGACCAGAACAACTTCTCCGTCGAGCTTCCCTCCTCGGCCTAGTAATACTTCATGGCATCCGACACGCTGCGGGGCAAATCTGCGAACGCTCCTGGAGAGCTCCGGACTCAGGTAAGTAACAAGTAATTTACTTTGACATGCTTGCTTTGCATATTGAATGCCTTACCCGCCGCTATCTTCCTCATCGCCTCAATTTCCTGGAGGGACTTTTGGGCTTCAGCCTTGGCATGCTTTGTGCTCTCGAGGGCCGCGGCAAGCTCGGACTCTCGTGTCTTCGAGTAAAGCTCCAAAGCCTCGTGCTTTTTCACGAGAGCCTGGAGCTCTTGCTGCACCTCGCCCACCCGTGCCTCTTGTTTTTCCCGCTCGGTGCGCTCCTCGGCCGCTTTGTTTTTCGGCCTCGAACAGCGCTTGCTTCAGGGTCGCCACTTCGGTCGTGGCCCCTGGCACATTCATGATGATCCTGTCATTTAGCAACCACATTTTCTTTTTTTAGAGACAAGGTGTTACTTACCTTTGTTCTCCTCGAGCTGCCTCTTGGCAAGGCCGAGCTCCTTCTCGGACCGCTCGAGGTCCTGCTTCAGTGCGGCGACCTCCGTAGTCAGTGTGGCAGAGGTCAGCAGTGAAGCCTACATACACATACAGACATACTTATATTAGACTCCTGCAGATATTATTGATCCTCTATTCGGCTTTTCTTTGTGAACACCAAACAGAGCATCAGGGGCTACTGTCTATGCGGTAATATTTTCCTATATTTTAAATACTTACCTCAAAGCCTGTTAGAAGGCTGGCACAGGCTTCAGTCAGTCTGCTCTTGGCGGACTGAACCTTCTTGATCACCGCACTCATAATAGTGCGGTGCTCTTCGTCGATGGAAGCGCCGTGAAGCGCTCCCAGCAGGTCGTCCGGTGCCTCTGGTTGGACAGAGGTCACCGGCACGGACGGCTTGCCCTTCTTGGAAGGGGGCCGCCTGCCCGAGTCCGGAACCACTGGAGGTCCCGGTGCGGTGTTCGGCTGAGGGCCAAACTTGGAGCCCCTGGGAGCCTTACTCCCTTTGCTCCTGGAGTCCGGAAGGTCGCCTTGAGGCGCCTCTGGGACTGTCTCCCCCCGGCTCGGTGCCCCTTGAGACAATATCTCGGCATTGTCCGTAGGGCGAGGAGAGGAGGCGGATGGAAGCGGATCGCTACCCATATCCGACGAGTCTAAAGAACCGTCTGACGAAGATACGTCGATACGGGCTCGGGGCGGACTGCATAATCATATTCGACGTTAGGAGAGGCAGTGCAACAAAAGTATGCTATGAGTTACTCTGGTATCCGAATACTTATGACTTCGCCAGGGGCTTGGCCCTGAGCAGCCACTCGTCTTCGCCGTCGGCAGCGGTGGTGGAACAGTCCGGAAGGAGAGTCCATCCCTTCTTGGACCCTTCAGCCTCCCCGGTTGGGGCAGCCTTCCTTTTCTTGTCTCCCCCGGTTGGAGGGGGAGAGTCTTCATCTTCGTTCTCCTCGTTTTCAGGGGAGGAGTGCGTCTCGGAGTTATCAGACGACGAGTCCGATACCACCTGGTGCCGGGAACTCTTTCGGGTTCCTTTGGCCATCTTCTTGGTCTTCTCCGGCACCTCATAAGGAGCCGGAGTCCGCATCTCTGTCAGGAGAGCGTCCGCAGGGTCTTCGAGCAGAGGGACCGGATAGTTAATCTTCTTCGATGTCTCCACCCTGTCCTGTCAAAGGCGTGGGAGCTCAGACCCCGCACATGGTTAAGCTATGGGAAATAAATACCCTGCCAGATGTACAGAACTTACCGGATTCGTAGAGCGCTTCGCGCTTAGCCCGCGGTCCTCGGTAAGAGAAGGAGGGACCTCGACGCCCTTGAATAGCACCTTCCAGACGTCCTTATGCGTCATGTCGAAGAGCTTGCACAGAGTCTGGTGCTGGGCCGGGTTGAACTCCCATAAGTTGAAAGCCCGTCCAGCTCCACTGAAGAGCCCCAAGACAGGCCCATCTCCTTCCAGGAAGTGAGCCGCGTGGGGACTCTGGATCGAAACTCAGGGGCCGCCACCCAGTTGGTGTCGCACGGCTCGGTGATGTAGAACCACCCCGATTGCCACCCCTTTACGGTCTCCACAAAGGAGCCCTCGAGCCATGTAACGTTGGGCATTTTTTCCACCATGGCTCCGCCGCATTCCGCTTGTTGGCCGCCTACTACCTTCGGCTTGATATTGAAGGTCTTCAGCCATAGGCCGGATGCGGAGGAAAGCCTCGCACACGACGATGAACGCCGAGATGTTGAGGATGAAATTCGGGGCCAGATCATGAAAGTCCAGCCTGAAATAGAACATGAGGCCGCAGACGAATGGATGGAGGGGAAACCCCAATCCGCGGACGAAATGGGGGAGGAAAACCACCCTTTCATGAGGTTCCGGGGTAGGGACGATCTGCCCCGCGGCTAGCAGCTGGTGCGCGATATCCGTGGCCAAGTATCTAGCTCCACGTAGCTTTTTGATGTGTCCCTCCGTGATGGAGGAGGCCATCCACTTGCCTCCCGCTCCGGACATGTTTGGAGAGAGTTGAGGAGAAGGATGCGGACTTGGGCGTTGGAGCTCGAGTGCGTGAGAATGGATGAGCAAGGAGGAAGAAGGTATGGGTATAAAAAGGTGAGATCTTATCCCTTTATAAGGGCGGACTAAACTATGCGCCCCCACTAGCCTGGCAAAACTCGCTTATCCCCCAAGCGCCGTAATTGATGGCGCGGTTGGGTTACCCATGTCTGTATTGATGAGAATCCCGTAATAAGGGGAACACGATCTCTGCTTTGACAAGACGTGTCAAGAAACCGCCTCGCGTTATGTGCGGGGCTGGTTAAAGAAAAACGGTTCAAATAATTACCGGGTCATGGCGTGATGTCATGCTGCCAAAACGTGTCAGCAGATTAGATTTGTGGTAATATTTTTCTCTCTACAATGGTATGTGGCACTTATTTTGCAGGGTCGGACACTATCCTTGTATTCAAACTCTTTCATGGTGTATTCGGAGGAGGAACCCGCCTTGCAATGCCGAAGACAACACTGCGCGCTGGACTCATCGTCATTGAAGCCTGGTTCAGGGGCTACTGAGGGAGTCCTAAATTAGGGGGTCTCCGGACAGCCGGACTATATCCTTTGGCCGAACTATTGGACTATGAAGATACGAGATTGAAGACTTCGTTCCATGTCCGGATGGGACTCTACTTGGCGTGGAAGGCAAGCTAGGCAATACGGATATGGATATCTCCTCCTTTTTAACCTACCTTATGTAACCCTAGCCTCCCCCGGTGTCTATATAAACCAGAGGGTTTTAGTCCGTAGGACAACATACAATCATACAATAGGCTAGCTTCTAGGGTTTAGCCTCTCCGATCTCGTGGTAGATCAACTCTTGTACTACTCATATTATCAAGAATAATCAAGCAGGATGTAGGGTTGTACCTCCATCAAGAGGGCCCGAACCTGGGTAAAACATTGTGTCCCCTGCCTCCTGTTAACATCCGCCTTAGACGCACAGTTCGGGACCCCCTACCCGAGATCTGCCAGTTTTGGCACCGACAAGCTTCTCATGATCAGATAGGAGAGTGTTATGATGACCTTGAAGGTTGTCAAACTTGGACTGAAGTCTCTGAAGATTTTCAGACAAAATTTTAGTGCGATCCATTTCCTCGCCCAATATATCGTCGCTCTCATTTAGCATGTTTTGAACTTTTTCCAAAGCTCTTTGTTGTTTAGTGGCAAGGGAAGCAAGTTTGACATAACTGGGTCCAAATTCATCACCAGATTCATCATTACTTGACTCAGATAAGTAGTAGTCAGTTACCTTGGCACCTTTTGCCATAAGGCATGGTGCAGAGGATGATGACTCTGGATTGAAAGTCATAGCCTTGCGCGATTCCATGAATTCTTCGAACCAGGGATCATGGTGAGATCGATGACCTTCATAGACCTCAGAGGGTCGGTCCCAGGTGAGTTTCGCATGGCTGAGATGCATAACGTTCTTGAACTGATTTTGTGACAAGCTGGAGCAGATGATGTCCTTCGCCATGAGGTTGAGAAGTGTGTATTTGCGAATATCATCAGCCTCCACCATCTTTCATAGGTCAGTACGACTAATCTCGGTGACGGTCCAGAGTTCATTGTTCATCGCCATGAGGCGCTTCTTCATCATGGCCACTTGGGATAATCATGACCGTCAAAGATGGGGCAAGTCACAGTCTTCATTCCTGTGGTCGACATAACTAAAACTCCAGGCGATTAAACCAAAATCACACAGAACAAGGGAGAACCTAGCTCTGATACCAATTGAAAGTGCGTTATATCGACTAGAGGGGGGGGTGAATAGGCGATTTTTATGAATTCTTCACTAAGGAATTTTAGGGTGAGGAAATTCCTGAGTGAAGAACTACTTGCAGCGGAATAAGTACTCGGAAGTAAACATAACAGAGCATGAGCATGGTCTTCATGAAGAAATGAAAACAAGCACATAGTACAGTAAGTGTAAACACAGGATAACACAAGATAAGACAAACAAATTGAAGAAATTGAACTGAGGAAATAGAGAAAGTCTTCAGTCAAAGTCTTCAAACAGATATGAACACGAACACAACACAAATAAGAGGAAATGGAAGGGTTGAGGAAATGGAACCAGTTAGCTTGGTGAAGACAATGCTTTGGTAGACCAGTTCCAATTGCTGTGACAGTTGTACGTCTGGTTAGGGCGGCTAGGTATTTAAACCTGAGGACACACAGTCCCAGACACCCAGTCCTGGACACGCATCTCAGGACACTTAGCACTCACCGTATTCCCCTTGAGCTAAGGTCACACAGACCTCGCCCAATCACTCGCGGTAAATGTTCAGGTTACTTCCAAACCTTCACAGACTCGGTCACTCGGCGATCCACAATTTCCTCTTGGATGCTCTAGACCATGACGCCTAACCGTCTGGAAGATGGACAATCTTCAAAGGTAACAAGCGTCGGATCCACGCAGGATCAATCTCTTTAGTGATGCTCAATCACTTGGGGTTTGTAGGTGTTTGGGTTTGGGTTTTCCTCACTTGATGATTTTCACTCAAAGTCCTCGGAGGATGGGATGCTCTCAAATGACAAGTGTCAGTTTCTATTGGAGAAGCCAACCAGCTAGTGGTTGTAGGGGGCGGCTATTTATAGCCTAGGGAGCAGCCCGACATGATAAGACATAAATGCTCTTCAATGATATGACCGTTAGGTGGGTAGATATTTTGGGACAACTGGCGCATAGCACAACAATGGTCGGAATTTTGAGTATCAAATTCCTTAGGGCTATCATGTTCCTCACTATGTAGGCAATCCGTATTGGCGAATTCCTAACTCCTCAGTTAGAAGAAATTCCTCAGAGACCAGAAGAACTTCGTCTCTGTCACTGAAGAAATTGACTGAACTGTATGAGATTTCCAATGGCTTCACTCGAAGGGATTGGTAGGTGTAGGATTTTGAGTTGAGCATCACTTGGAAAGTTTTCCTTAGTATTTCCTCGACCCCCTTTAACAGTACGGTGTTTCCTATGACTCAAGAAAGAGAAAAAGAAACTGTGTACACTCACAAATGCATCAGTCCCTTAACCTATAAGTCTTCAATACACCAAAATCACTAAGGGGCACTAGATGCACTTACAGATAGCATCGAGACAACTAACAAGCAAAGATAGTTCTGGTATCCAGGATAATGATCATCTTGCCTGACATCCCGCTAGGAATAAGACCGAATCCATGAAGTAGATGAACCAAGCGTAGTTGAACGGATCCTCACAATTGCAACATAACCGAAACTATCAAGAAGCACAACCAGAAAGAAGCAAACAACATGGTAAACAACCAAGCATAATCATGGCATGATGCACACTCAAGTATGATGCATGTCCTGTTTAATGAGTCATGGCATGTCAAAGTGCAACGAAGAATACTACAACTTAAGTGGAGCTCAATATGCAACGATTTGGATATTGATGAAACACCACATTCAATCATTTAGTTCGCTCTCTTATGCTACTCATCAATATTAAATGTTGGTTAACATGCCAAGAGGTGAAGCATGAGTAAACTATCTATCTAGACAAGTTTAAATGAGGCCGGAAAAAACAAACAACAATTCCGGTAAATCCCCACATGCATATTTTGGATTTGGTACCGTTCTGCCCTATACACAATTTTAGAGTTTTTAATCATGCAAAATAAGTGCACCATGTTAAACTATGCATTTTTCTAAGCAAGTTACATATATAGTTTGTTTAATTGGGAGCTACGGTTATTTAGTTATGAAATAAATCATTTTAGCATGTCATTTATGAAAATCAAATGCAAACCGAATTTTAAACATTTTAATCATGGATGAAAGTTGAATATTATGAAACTAGATGAAATTCTAAGCATTTTACATATATAAATCATTTTAGTCCGATGCATGGTTGTGGAGTTATTATATGCATGATCAACATGGGTTTTTCTGCAAATCTGTAATTCTCTGGATACATGCTAAAATCATAGGCAGGAAAAAATGTGACGAGCCGCATCTGGAATACACTGGGCTGCACAAGACATGGGCGCAACCTAACTATTATGCGCGCGGGCGGAAACGAAGGAGGTGGATCTCACATTGGGCCAACGGGCCGGTCGGAGGAAAGTGGATCTGAGACGGATGGTGGTTGGCTCAGTGGGGAAGACGAGGAGGAGACCAGGTGGGCTGGCGCTGGCGCTATGGAAATGCATAGATGGGACAGGAGAATAGGCTAGGGTTGGTCGGTTTATATAGCAAGTGGATTTAGGTTAGGTGCATTTGGTCCCTCCGATCTTAATCGGAAGGTCTGAAATAAATGGTTAAAAGAGTCCAACAAAGAACCGAAGATATTTTAGGGATGTTTGGGGATGATCCGGAACCAACGGTGATGACTGAGAGGTTCGGGCCGGGGCAGTTTCGGACGAGCAAGCGAGGGGTTTGAGCACTGAGCAAAGAGATTAAGCGGCCAGACAAGAGGGACTTGAAAAACCCGGTTGGTCTCAGGAACGGTCAACTAAGGCAAGGGGGAACGCGACAACTACGAACGGATGCAAGTTATGAAAACAAATGATGGCATAGAGTGCCGATGCAATGTGAATTATGCGATGATGAATGCAACAAACAAACGAAACACTTGACAACAACGGAAAACATGGAAGCCGTCTGGAGTGTCGGTCTCGGGTCGTTACAACTCTCCCCCACTTACGAGAGATCTCGCCCCGATATCTTGGGACGAGAACAGAGAGAAGAGGTAAAACTAAGTTGCTTCATGACAAACAAGTGAAACCAAAGAACCTTGAGGTTGCAAAGAGATGCAAATTGACACGAGGAAGAAGTAAGGATTCGAAACCACTCCGGTTGAAACAAGATGAGAATGGAAGAATTTGGCAGCACTCCAGTGGAAAAGAGAAGGAAACTTGATATGAGGATGACAAGATGGTATGATATACGAAGAGAGCAACAACAGAAGATCCGAAACAAATGAAGAATGGAATGAAAGAACGGAGAAGAAGCGAACATCTTGTCCACAATGAGTTTGAAAGAGCATCCTTACAACGAAGGGTTGAACGGAGTTGTTGGAAAATCAACAATGAAAGATATGATCCTCGCGGGCTTACGGAAAACATCCCAAAACTTGAGGTGAAATCATGCCACTAACGGAAACAATTGATCACTTGAGATCAACCAAATGATGAAAACTTCTTTCGCCGAGAGGATAAGGAATACTTGGATCATAGATAAGCACCATAATGGCAACATTCCCAATGGAAGGCTTTAGGTGAAATCTTTAGCAAGATAACTCCAATGAAGAGATTGATAGGTCGAAACGATCTCCTGAACGAAGAGAAAATGATTGATTTAAAATATCTCATTCTTGACAACTCCGCTACGCATCTCCTTGTTAATCAAGAATGGTATACTACCACTTGAAAAGATAAGGGAGAAGGGATTGCACATCGAAACGCAAGATGAAGATTGCTTGAGCTCCTAAAAAAACATGTGTTGTACACCATGTTTATTTTAGAGTATAGCTTGGCGTATCTTAATTTCGAGAGAAATCTTGAAGAACAATTGAAGAATGAAAGGAATCATTGATGAACCACCATGTTGAGCCTTTGTGAGAACTACGGTAATAAAAGAATGATCAAACGAAAGCAAAGTTGAAAAGAACAAGATGAAGCCTTGCAATGATTTAGATGGAGCTTCGAAATGATATAATGTAAATAACTTGGAGCTCCGGTAAATAAATATGGAAACCTTCGAATCGAGGATTTATTCATCATGAACAAACTCCGAAAAGAAGGAATTAAATCACCTTGAGGAAAACATTACATTATGCTTATCCTTCACCAAATTAAATTGATGACAAGCAAGGGATTTGACATACTACTTATTCTAATTGAAAAGGATCGAGGAGAGATATAGAGCAAACTTGGGAAAATCTTCAACGAACCACCGGTATGATTTTGGAAACAAGGAATGAATTGATACGATGACAACGTAAGAGGAATATTGGACAAACCATCGTAAGAATTCAAAATGATCAAAGAAAAGAGCACTAATCACCGGGAAGATTTAGAAAATGAACAAATATACTTGAGAGAATAAGATACAAGAGAACAAAGAGATCACATAGTGATTAAAGAATACTTGAACAAAGCACCGGAAGAACATGGAGACGAATGAAGAGGCATGAATTGAGAAGAGTTGCGGAAATGAAGTTGAAAGATGAGAATGAAGAAATCTTCTGAAATGATGGCATTTGGATGAGCAAGAGATGAAAACAACTCCTAAAATGCTCCGGATGGGTATGAAAAGAAATCTTGATGAACTGAACAATTTGAGAGGATGGCATCAAGCTTGAACTATGAATCTTCAAGAGAACAGACCAAGATTTAGGGGAAAAAATCTTCTTCGGTCTTTAAATGCTGAGAATAACGACGAGAACCACCAAAATTGTTGAGACACTCCGGAACAATGAAGAATAGAAAGGTCGAACCAATGATGAAAAGAATTTGAAAGCGATCTTGGAGAAGGAATATGACTGATGATAATTCATTGTTATGTCAAACTTGAAAAAGAATTTGAGAATTGCTCCGGATAAAATAGAAGAGTCAGGTAAGATCTTGGGAAAAGATCGATGGGTTAGGCCCACTCAAAATAAAAACACCGTTGGCAATGATTGCTTGAAAGAGAGATTGCACCGGTAAGATTGGAACAACTTGAATGAGGTAACAACCTCAAAATAGCTTGAACAGATTAAGAATGGAAACATGAATCTTCTGAGATATCTTCAGCACTCCTGATAAGAAATAGAGGGAGGTGAATGATTAAGAGGTGCATCGGCACGAGAAAGCATTTGAAAGGAGGAAAGTGATATGATCAACACCGATAGCTTGAATTTAGTCCACCGGAGAAGAGAAGAGAATGAAGAATGATAAACTTGTAACTCCTGGCCATCTTCATGAGAATCACTGCGTAAGAACATTGATTGAAAATAATGAAGAGACTTCACATGACTAAAATGGATACTTGATTAAGAAATCTGAATCCTTGAAGAAAAAGGGTGGGACAGTGGGAAAATAAAGGCAACTTGGAACGGATGGAACGAACAAATCCTCAGGCTTCTTAATGGTGCCCGTATGGAATAACTTGAAAAGAAGCGCATCGGTTGGAAAGAATTGGCATGACCATCTCGATGATCCAGGAGGACTAGCACTCCCATATAAACATGAGAACATCATTTACGAAAGGTATGGATCAACACTTGACATCGAAGCAACTCGAATACCGCAACTCAAAACAAAACAAAGTTTTGGCTTGCAGAATAAGCCTGAAACAAATACATAACCCCTCATGCATTTGTTAGAAGAATATCCTAGGCAATTACTTGAATTCCCACCTAATAACTTCCAAAACTTTATGGTTATGCAATATGGTTTTGGGGATACAGGGAGGGACAAATATCTCACACAACTAACAAATCCTACACTCCAACTGTATCCATCCGTCAACACAAAACCAAGAAAACCTTAGAATTGTGTACCTCAGACCTTCGAAAACATCTAATATACTAGCTGTGCCAATACATCTAGTCGCTCTCCCCAGTACTGGGTGTCGTCAAACTACTCTCACCACAAAGTGTATATAAGCATTTTCGATGTCGGCGTCCTCTGGTATTCTAGAACCAAAACGATAAAAAGTGTGACAAAAACACCTTGGAGCTCAACTCCCCGGGACACTGCCACAACCCCTAAATGCCAGGAGGCACCAAGATAGAATTCCAGTAACAATGATATAGAACCGATTCCACAATACCCACGTGATCCCAAAAAAATTGAGTGAAAAAGAGGAGGGTGATGGAAACAAAAACACCTACGTCATGATTCCTCACTAGAGCGACAAAGGGGATGAGGAGTAAAAATAATTCCTACTCTCCAATATATAACTAGACTCAAAATAGTTCTTTTTATAGACTCACCAATGGCAGTGGTTCGATCAATCAAGGGGGCTCCTGTGGTTTGTAAGGCTCTGATACCAACTTGTAGCGCCCAAAATGCGATTCTATCCCAATCACGTGATGAATTCATGATTGGGGCACAACCGCATTTCGAGCACATAGCAAGGTGGATATCATTACAACATACCATGTACTGAATAGATGAGAATACAAGATAAAGGCTTACACTCGCTACAAACTACAACATGAATACAACAATTCATCAATACATAGCAACCATCATACAGAAGAGCAGGATCTGACTATGGATGAAAACAAACGACAAAGAAGAACGACATCCACCCTGCTAATCCCAGGCTCCCGACCCGGAACCTATCCCTTGATCGAAGAAGAAGGACTCTCATGTCAAAGCATCGCTTTACCAGTACCTGCAACTGTTGTTGTAGTACTCTATGAGCCACGAGGACTCAGCAATCCCACTACCATGGGTATCAAGACTAGCAAAGCTTAATGGGTATGGAATGGATAAGTGGTGAGGTTGCAGCAGCGCTAAGCATCGTATGGCGGCTAACTTACGAACACAAGAGTAAGGTGAGAAGCTACGCAAACGGTCGCAAACTAGTAATGATCAAGAAGTGATCCTGAACTACTTACGTTCAAACATAACCCCACCGTGTTCTCTTCTTGAACTCACTCGAAAAGAGGCGGTCACGATTACACACGCGGTTGGTGTATTTTATTTTGAATCTGGTGTCAAATTCTCTACAACCGGATATTAAAAATTCCCATCTGCCACATAACCACGGGCACGACTCTTGAAAGTTTAAACCCTGCAGGGGTGTCCCAACTTAGTGCATCACAAAATCTCATGATCAATGGAGGAAAATCCTCCTCCGAGAACAACCCGATCAAGCTCGGAATCCCGGTTCACAATACATTTCGACAATGGTAACACAAAACCAGCAAGACCTCCCGACGTGCCGACACACTGATAGTAACCGCATGTATCTCATCTCAGACCACGATCAGATGGGTCAAGCTATGAGTAAAGCCAGACCTCAAGTTTCCCCGTGGTGGCCCCACAGGCTGCCCGGTTTGGACCAACACTCATGAGGAGCACTGGCCCGGGTTGCTGATTAATTATCCTCGGGTGCTAGTCGATCCCTATACGAGTTTTAGTTGTTATTAGGCAAATGGTAAAAACAATGTTGGGCCTTGCTAGAAGAGTTTTATTCAAAGCGAACTGTCAAGGGGGGCCCATGAACGCTGACCGCATTAGGAATGCAAAATTCAAGAAACATAACACCGATATGATGGAAACTAGGGTGGCAAGACTGGAACAAACACTGGTACGCGTCGGTGCTATACAAACGGTTTTTAACCCCTTTCCGCGATGACATTTGGAACCGTCACCAAGTGAGTGTGGGCGATAGGGGGTCCTTCCCACATGACCCAGAAACGGTCGGGGATAGGGAGCCAAGATGCATATACAGTACTCCTACTTGTTTGTGCCTGCATTGCCATCGTAGTCAGTATTTTGTGGTGCTACGTTTACGATGCGTGACCCATCACAAACGGTTCATTATTATAGAACGTGTATGATAAGAATACAATCATACACCTTCTCTTGTCCCAAACCGTATGCGATAACTAATTAAGAAGATTAGCTAATCGTCGTACAAGTGTCAGATAGAATTACGAAACACCGGACCATCGTAACATCGTCGTACACGACAACTATTGCACACGCTATTCTGTGGTGCAACATTTACGATGCATACTTCATCAGAAATAGTTCATAGTTGCGAATCATGTATGATAAGGCAACTATCACAAACGTTTAGTTCTTCTATGACCAAACGTTTGCGATGCGCACAACATCACAAACAGTCCATAATTTTGAAGTGTGTGTGATAAGGTGACTATCGCAAACATTTAATAAGAAAGAACTATGTGCGATGCTGTTGTTAATCGCACACATTTTTTCTTGGCTGATCGTGTGTGCAGTGGAGATTGATCGCACACATAGCGGATCCTAGAAACATGTCTGGTCTCCACGTCTATGGCAGACGTTTCGCTTTCGCCAACCGTGTGCAGTGTAATCCCTAATTTAAAAATCAAATGTTTTGAATTTGATAGTAGGCAATCACTTATTTCATATCCAACCATGTTTATTACAAATATAGGTTCAAGCACGAATGCATAATTTGATGCACATGTACATATACTGAAGAACTATAGAAGCACCAAGTAAAGAATGATGAACCATAGTTGTACTAAAGACTGTAAAGAGAGAGGCAAAAGACATTCTGGTTGCTGGAGAAGGTGAAGTGGAATTCTCATATTGTGCCGTCCTCCGTGTGTAATGCGCGCACGACTCTAGGCCAACCCCTTGTGAAGGCTGCTTGTCCATCCTTCACTATCTTCATTACGACTTCTCGATGCTCATTGTAGTCTAGATGAAATACTTTAACCTTCATTGCGTGTCCACCAATCATGTACTTTGCGAGGTAATCTTGAGTGAACTACTTCGGGAACCACTGTGAATGAAAAGGATTCAGACATTGTTGTCTAACAACTCATTATGGGAAACAAAAAGAGAAGGCTACAGAGTTTGTTGTTACCATCTTACATCTCACTATTGCGTTGGATAGAGCATAAACAAATAATTTGCTTGCCACCATTCGTATCTTTTTGCTAATAATCCTTATTAGTTTCCTCAGTTCATGCTTGTTCATGAATATCTCATTGCCCCATACGCAAAAAGGTTCGATGCGTGGATCCTTGCCAAGGGCATATGTACCTACAAGCAACAAGTCAATATTAGAAGCTAATAAATGTCCAGGCCTGGATCTATATGCACTACATTATGGAACGATGGGGGGAGTACAAGCCGAGGGATGAAGCTAACCTCGGTTGCAAACGGTGGCCACTCCCGTTGTTGTCCTGCATAAGTAGTGCAAAGGCATGATAAGTACAACAACCTTAACATCAAACAAATATAGCAAAGGTAAACAACATCATCTCCATATGATAGCTTGAATGTGTCGGTTTCAACATGCTGTTAAAGCATATATAAAATGGAAGGCAATGTTACCGACAGCAGGCTTAACAGCCATCAAAAATTGCAATTCAAATTGGTATTGTTGAAAATGAATAGAACGTAGGTAATGCTTAAACATCACACTGGATAAATGTGTAGAACTGAAATAAAGGGCATGTGTTAACTACACTAGGCATAACTGGAACCAAATATAACTGTTCAAGTTGGTATAGATGCAGTCGAGTGGCATAGTTCCGACTTGCACATAATGAACAACACATTGTGAATGACTGAAGTAAACAAGGCATAAATGATCAGTATAACAACCAAATATAGCCATTGAAAACTGGACAGAGTCTTAATGCAACCAACCTAACAAGCAAATACAGATAAACATGGCATATGCTTGAAAACTGGACAAATGCTCACTACAACAAACCTAATAAGCAAATACAGATAAACAAGGCATCTGCTTGAAAACTAGACAAATGCTAAAAGAAGCAACCTAAAAACCAGATACAGATAAACAAGGCATCTGCTTGATAACTGGACAAATGCTCACTGCAACCAAACTAAGAACCAAATACATATAAACAAGGCATCGGCTCGATAACTGGAAAAATGCTCACTTTAACCAACCAAAGAACCAAACACAGATAAACAAGGTATATACTCACTATAAACAACCAAAAATAGCCATTCATGAAACAGAAGTGGACAATTCATACTTAAACATCACATAGCCCTATTAAACAATACATTTTTGCATAACTGAAATAATTAAACATAGCACGGTTATAGCACCACACGACAAATACTACTACAACAAAGGGTACGAGTTGGCAAGCTAGAAAAGGTAAGATTTGCTGATAGGATGTTGCCTCACATTTCATGGACGGGATCCTTCCAGTTGGAAGTGCACAAACCCATGGTGCGCTCTCTGATGTCATAGATGGGTTGTTTCACCTTGGAAGAACCTTTGTGGGTGCCCTCCTCGTTGTTGTGGTCGATGAGATCTGACTTGGCAATTGAGGATCCCAAGTCGCCGCCGTAGAACATGTCCTTCAGAAATGACAAAATGGGCTTGATGGCGTATAAGGATCGCAAATCCTTGACCGCTTGGTGGAGGAGATCAGCAAGCAGGGACGTCGAAGAGATTGACGGTGGTTGAACCAAAGGGGTTGGGGATGGACCACGTAACCTATGACATGGCCCGCGTGAAGCCGTCGCTGTCGACGAGCTTAATGTCGTAGCCAGCTTCCCTGAGATATAGTAATACGCAAGCCCGCTGACATGAAGCCTTCGGCATGGCAATGTAGTCAACGTCTTCACCGGCTTCCGCGGTGACGTGTTGCTCCGGGATCGATAGGTCGGGGCAAACGACGGCCACCTCGCCAGTGTCCGCCGGAGAGGCCATGATAAACCTCTTCTTGGCCGAACGCTCGTTGGGCTCCCCAGGATACATGGTCGAGCTTAGGCTGTGACATTCTGGAGCAGGGGATGTGGATCTGGCGGGGAGGGACATGCAGGCCTCATCTAAAAACTCAGGGGGTGGGGCGAAGGTATGGGAATCACTGGGTAACCTGAACTTTATTATCTAAGCTAGGAGGAATGGGTAGGCTGGCATGGGTTGGCAGCGGCGTCGACGGCGGCCGCGAGCTATGGTTCGAGGGGGGGGGGAGGGGCCGGGTGGGGGACTATGGAGGGGGGATGGTGGTGTTTCAGGATATGCCACGACTACTGAAAATTTTAGTAATGGTGGGTGGAGATGGTGGTGGACGAGGGAGGGCGACGGTTCAAATGCCTCGGCTACTGTAATTTTACTATAAGTTCATTGCTGGAGGAGTGTGGGCGACAGTTGAAGTACGAAGACTACTAAAATTTGGGTAATGGAATTGATGTAGGGCGGGAGTGCCCAAGATCGCGCACGGTCCAATAAGATTATGTGTGTATGATAATAAGGAAAAGTGGCAGAACCCTCGATTTTTGCAACGCTCAAGGCGGGTAGTTTGTTTTTATATTTCTAGCTAGCTAGTCCATCGCACACGGTTCGTCCTAATTTGTAAATAAACTTACCCGCCTTTAGCTTGCGCCGTCGTGGTGATTTTGCAGCGCACTTGCATTGCACACGGTTAAGCCAGTAGCTCCACCATTTGGTCGTGCTTGCGCAGTCGTGGTGATTTTATGGCAAAAAATAACCTATAAAAACATAGTCTACAAATTAGCAAAACAAGGATCCCAAGGTTTATATAATCAACATGTAACTTCCCACCAGGTCACCCATCCTTGGACTACTCTAGCCCGAGAACGCTTAACTTCTGCGTTCTAATCGACTAGGCTAGTGGATGGGAAGCGGCACCTTGCTAATAGGAATTGCCTCCTTGCCTTTAAGGCGTTTCACGCTGGTCACCCTATGGGACCTACTCCCTCCTATCACGCACATTTGTGCTTTTAGAAACTGTGTCCGATATTTACATGGCTGGTGTGTCGCCGTCTAGCCTTCAATGAGCACTTACACTGGTAGCGGGAAACCGATGGGAGAAGAGGCGGGAAACTGATGAGAGGAGTGGCGGGAAACGGTAGCCTATTTAGAAAATGTAGTAGAGAAGGAAGCGTGAGTTAGCACGAGCATGCGCACAGTGCTTACCCTTGTATTGCATGTGGTGTCGAAAGGGTTGAGGGTTGTCGTTCGATCTGGGAGCATCCAACGGTGCAGACGTACGATCCGTGGGGTTTGGGTTCTGGCCAATCAGAACGCACGACTCAGATCGCGCCCGCAGCAGGGGGAAGGGGGGTGTCTCGGCCATGGTTTGATTGGCACACGAGTTTCGTGAGTGAACCGTATACTATTTGAAAACATTTCCTGAGAAAAATCTCAGTTTTTAAATCCCAGTAAATCCAAAATCACCCGAAAAACATGAAACTTGGCATGGTGTCACGACATGGCTCATATATGTCGAGGAATTTTTATCATCCATTTTGGCGCAAGTTTTATTACAAGCCTCTTACAAACCGAAGCTTCTCTCAAAGAAGCCTCGTGGTTCTGATAGGGAAACGTGTCCCCCTTGTGGGGGAAACGGTAATCACTGCCTCTTTTCGCCTTGTATTTTCTTCTACCGGCAACATGGAACGACAAGATATCTGTGCTAAAATTGAAACTTATTCAGGATACGTTTGGCCTTTTTATACACTAATTGAGTTTCCTAGGCATTTAATGTCCATAATTCAAATCTGAACTACAAATACATGCTCCAGTTCACCAAAATGGCTAGAAAAATTATACATGTGTCCTTGGGTGCATGTTTAGGTCCCATGCCAGGAATGGGAATGAATTACAATCGTACCGGTGTCCTGGCTCATCCTCAAACATTTGGAATCTCGGTTTTTAAATCCCCATAAATCCTAAACTCACTAGAAAGTCATAAAAGGTGGCATGGTGTCACGTCATGGCGCATATATGTCGTGGTAAAATGTTGTCCAATTTGGGCCAAGCTTTATTACAAACCTCTTATAAACCGAAGCTTCTCTCAAAGAAGCCTCGTGGTTCCGATAGGGAAACGTGTTCCCCTCGTGGCAAAACATAATCACTACCTCTTTTCGCCTTGTATTTTCTTCTATGGGCAACACTGAACGACATGATATCCATGCTAAAATTTAAACTTATCCAGGGTTCGTTTGGCCTTTTTATACACTAATAGAGTTTCCTAGGCATTTAATGTCCATAATTCAAATCTGAAACTACAAATACATGCTCAAGTTCACCAAAATGCCAAGAAAAATTGTACATGTGTCCTTGGGTGCATGTTTAGGTCCCATGCCAGGAATGGGAACGAATTACAATCATACCGGCGTCTTGGCTCGTCGTCAAAACATTTGGAATCTCGGGTTTTAAATCCCCATAAATCCAAAACTTACCAGAATGTCATCAAAGGTGGCACTTTGTCACGTCATGGCACATATATGTCGTGGTAAAAACATTACCAATTTAGGCCAAGCTATATTACAAACCTCTTAAAAACCGGCGCCTGTCGCAAGAACCCTCATGGTTTCGATAGGGAAATGTGTCCCCTTGTGGGCCAAACGATGATCGCTCCCTCTTCTAGCCTCGTATTTTCTTCGACACGGAACACGGAACAACAGGAGATTCACACTGAACTTTGAAATTACTCAGGGTTCGTTTGACCCTTTTTATTCATCAGTTGAGTTTTCTAGGCATTTATTGTCCATAATTCAAATCTTAACTACAAATACATGCTCCAGTGCACCAAAATGGATAGAAAAAATGTACATGTGTCCTTGGGGTGCATGTTTAGGTCCCATGGAGCGAATGAGGATGAATTCAACCATCTCGCCGTCTTGCCTTGGCCACAAACATTGCGAACCTCGGTTTTTAAATATCTGTAAATCCAAAACTCACCAGGAAATCATGAAACATGGTAGGGTGCCACTACATGGTACATATAATTATACAATTTGGGCGAAGCTATATTACAAGCCTCTTACAAACTGAAGCTTCTCGGAACCCTCGTGTTTCGGTGGGCCAAACGATAATTGCTGCCTCTTCTCACCTTGAACTTTGTTTTCTACAGGCAACATAGAATAACATGAGTGTCGTGCTGAAATTTGAAACTGTTCAGGGTTCATTTGGCCATTGTATATATTACTAATTAAGTTTTCTAGGCATTTAATGTGTCCATAATTCAAATTTGAACTACAAGCACATGCTCCAATGAAGCAAAATGGGTGGGAAATCGTACATGTGTCATTGGGTGCATGTTTAGGTCTCATTTAAGGAATGAGAATGAATTACAAACTTGTCATCATCCTGAAACATTGAGAATCTCGGTTTTTAAATCCCAGTATATCAAAAACTCACCCAAAAACATGAAACTTGGCATGGTTTCATGACATGGCACATATATGTCGTGGTAAAAACGATCGCCCAGTTCGTGAAGAGGCGCACACATTAGTAGCCAACGAAGTCCTTTTTGAAACAAAAAGCTGACATGTTAATATCGCAAATGGTTGTATTATATGAACAGTGTCAAAATTTAACCATACTCGGTGGCACGCGTGCAACTGTTTGATTAGACGGGACGAGCGCGAGAAGTCTACTGTGCAGGCTCGACGGGACGTGTGCGAGAAGTACGCCGTGTAGGCTCGATGGGATGCGTGCATCCTGTCCACCTCGTAGGCTTGATGGGACACGTGCGAGCAGCAAGGCTACCCATGCTCACCGGGAAGTGAGCCCTTTGACCTCCATGCACCAGCCGCCGCCCTCCTCGCTCACAACTTCTGCATTAATGGGTTAATTAAAGCACCTGGATGGAGGGTGTTTGCTTGTGATCCCATGGCAGCATTTGCTTTGTTCATGTTTTGAACTCGTATTCTGGCCTAATTTAAATTGCCACATAGGGCAAAGGATAATACGACCACAAATAAAATGGCAACGGATAATACGATGACAATTTTACAATGGCGTAGATAATAATTGCCTTACATCTTTTGGATAATTTAAAATGCCACATGCGGCAAAGCCCGGAAGACAAGGGGGCAAGAGAAGAACGAAATCGCAGACAACGATCTAGACCGCTACTGTCTCTACTCGTCGATGGATCGCCGGGCGTCGACATCCTCCAGCTCGTTCTTCAATTCCTCATGACTTTGCTTGAAAGCAACCACAGATTCCTCCACCTCCTGCTCGCACTTGATTTGGAGCTTCCTCAAGTCACCCATCAGTTCCTCAACGACCGCTATCAGCGTCATCCTCGAGGCACTCCTCTGCTCATGCAGCATCTTCCAGCCAGTGGCCTCCTCCTCGGCGAGTGCCTTAAGGAGCTTCACATTGTCACCCATGAGTTGCTCGACGAGGCTAGTCGCCTTGTTAACCGAGGCATCGCTGATCTCGAGCAGCTTCATCAGGCCATCGACCATCTCCTGCTGCTTAATGAGGCTAGCGAGAATTTCGCCCTCGCCGGCCAAGGACTTCAGTAACGCCAGCTCGTTGTGATCACCGACACGGCGAGTGCGCTTGTGAGAGCCCTCGCGTGCCTATGAGAGCTTATTCGAGGGCTCCGCGATGCGCCGGGACATCTCTGCTGCGGCTGCCGCTTCGCAGCAGGACCTCTCTAGTGCTTCCGCGGCCTTGGTCTTTGCTGCCTGGTTATATGTCCACCTCAAACTCCTCCTACCAGTCATGGCGGAACGACTTGACAGGAAAGACCAGTTTTGTGGGTGATGAGGAGAGGAACTGTGAAGTAATTTTTGAGTGGGTAGTTTTTATAGCCCGGTGCTAAGTGTGAACACATATTAGTTTGATCGGTGTGAACACATATTAGTTTGATCTGTGTGAACAGATTTGCAATTACTTATTGCATTGTAATATGCAATGTGATGAGAAACAAAGTCAAAGTTTATTGATGGTTCTGGGCCTACAAAGCCCCGTTTCTGTTGTTGTGCCTCATCGCAAACAGTTCTTTTGGATCAACCACATGCCACGCATCGGAAGCCTGAAACATGGGCCCTTGTTCTCGGATGTACGTGTAGTCTTCCCACTATCACACACGGTCATGATATCACCATCGTGTCCTATGGATGCTTCGTTGCGCCTCCCACGGGGTGCCAGAAGGTTGACCACGTGGTTGCTCGCCGTGGCGTCCCTGCGCAGACTCTGCTTGTTGTTGAGGCAAATTTACAATGGCAACGGTTAATAATTGTCTTACATATTCAGGATAATTTAAAATGCCACATCAGGCAAGGCACAAAACACTCATGACCTACTTATGCATACAATTATATTATAATAAAATATAGGCTAAAAGGCTGAGCCGGCGGCCTTCCGACGACGGTCTTCTCGGACTCCATGATCAGCATATCACCCTTGCGGCCGTTCATTATGTGTAACTTACTAATCATCGCACACGAGCACTCGCAGACGCATTGTGTGCGATACTCCTAGCCACCGCAAGAAACTAGTTTGCATTTTTCAAAGTTTTTTGTACGAACAGAATCACACACGAACTTACTATAGTAACCGTCTGTGTTATAATTTCTCATCGGAAACAGTTCATCCGAGTGGGCTGTTTGCTGCGTATCACACACATCTGGTTTACACGAATCGTTTGTGTTCTTTCGGCTCATCGCAAATGCCGCATAGCACACACATCTTGTTAAGATGAACCGTTTCTGTTCTCTTGCCTAATCGAAAACAGTTTGTCCGATTGAACCGTATGCCATATATCACACACACCTTGATCTGGCTGGCCGTTTCTGTTGCATTCCCTAATAGCACACAATTCATCGGAGCAAATTGTATGCTGTATATTGCACACACATTGATATGGCTGCCCGTTTATGTTGTTCTTCCTCATCACAAACAGTTCTGTTGGATCAACCGTATGCCCAGCATCACACACGTAACCAAAATCTGAACCGTGTTTGCTGTCTCAGCCATCGCAAATGTTTTGCATCTTTTTTGATGATTTTTTTACATCCATGTTTGTGATTAATGCATCGCACACAGTTTCGTCAAAGGGTCTCTGATCGTAGTGTCGCGTTAGCGGCATCCTGCAGTAGTGAAAACACCAGGCAAAAGGCCGAGCCTTCCACCCTTTACCAAGAGTATATATATGCATTAATTATATAAGAGATATTGTGATATCCCATGATATCCATGTCCCAACATGGGACAACCTGCAACTCCACCTGAAACTAGCAACACTATAAGAAGGCCTGAGTAAGTGGTAACATAGCCAAGCAACGGTTTGCTAGGATGGTGGAAAAAAGGTTAGAGGTTGTCATGACAATTTGGGGGGCTTGATTAACAAGTGGTAGGTAGCACGACATAGCGATAGCATCAAGACAACTAGCAAGCAAAGATAGTTGTGGAATCCAGGATAATGATCATCTTGCCTGAAATCCTGCTAGGAAAAACACCGAATCCATGAAGTAGACGAACCAAGCGTAGTTGAACGGATCCTCAGAATCGCTACGTAACCGGAACTATCAAGAAGAAGCACAACCGGAAGGAAGCAAACAACATGGTAAACAACCAAGCATAATCATGGCATGATGCACACTTAAGTATGATGCATGACCGGTTTAATGAGTCATGGCATGGCAAAGTGCAACGAACAATACTACAAGTTAAGTGGAGCTCGTTGCATATTGACGACACACCACATTCAATCATTTAGTTCGCTCTTGTTTATGCTAATCATCAATATTAAATGTTGGTTAACATGTCAAGAGGTGAAGCATGAGTAAACTATCTATCTAGGAAAGTTTAAATGAGGCCGGAAACAACAAACAACAATTCCGGTAAATCCCCACATGCATATTTTGGATTTGATACTGTTCGGCCCTATACACAATTTTAGAGTTTTTAATCATGCAAAATAAGTGCACCATGTTAAACTACACATTTTTCTAAGCAGGTTACATATATAATTTGTTTAATTCGGAGCTACGGTAATTTAGTTACGAAATAAATCATTTTAGCATGTCATTTATGCAAATTAAATGCAAACCTCATTTTAAACATTTTAATCATGGTTGAAAGTTGAATATTATGAAACTAGATTAAATTCTAAGCATTTTACATACAGAAATCATTTTAGTTCCATGCACGGTTGTGGAGTTATTACATGCATGATCAACATGGGTTTTTCTGCAAATCTATAATTCTCTGGATAAATGCTAAAATCGCAGGCAGGAAAAAAAACATGATGGGCTGCATCTGGAATACACTGGGCTGCACAGGACATGGGCGCAACCTAACTATGTGATATGTCTCCATCGGATCTATAATTTATGAAGTATTCATGCTGTTATATTATCATTCTTGGATGGTTTACAATCATTTTATAGCTACTTTATATAATTTTTTGGGACTAACCTATTGACCCAGTGCCCAGTGCCAGTTGCTGTTTTTTGCTTGTTTTTTACATCGTAGGAAATCAATATCAAACGCAGTCCAAACACCGCTGTCGGCGTTCTGGGAACGGGGGTCCCCAAACTTGCCTGCGTGCGGCCCACAGCGTGGCTCTGCGAGCGGGCCCGTACGACCCATCTTCACCAGCAAGGACTCAAGACCCTCGCGAGGGGCCAAGCCTCACGAGGCAGACGACACAAGACCTCCTCAGGAGCAGCATCACCAGGCTGGCTCACGAGGGGCGGAGAGATCAAGGCTAGGCAAACCTCGCGAGGTTCCGATGACGTGAGCCATGACGATCGAGATCAGGCGGGCGCCAGGTGGGCGCCAGCACGCATAGTGTCCTTGTTTCCACTTTGGTGCTAAGGAAGCAGGCGTAGGCGCGGAGTACCGAGGCATCAAGCAAAGGTTTCCATATCGGTGCAATGAGACCAAGACCAGCAGGGCGGCAAGATGGAGGTCACCGTGGAGCCCGAGACGGCGTCACCATCAGAGCCTTTGGCAGGCGAAGACCACTTTTGTCAGGATAAGCTGTACTACCTGTCCCCTTTTGAATTGGCCGTCGTTGGCTCCCTTCCCGCTCAATATTTGGGAAGAGGACCAGGGCCTCTAGAAATAGGACTAGCCACCACCATAGCTAGCAAAGAGGATCGACTGGTAGGATGAAGAGAGACCAAAGCAACCACAAGTTCACCGGGCACAAGAACACCTCGCCTCAGGAGGCTGTTCTTCCCCTTGTACTGTTCATGCTCAGCCCAAGAGGCAATCCACTACCACACACTGGAGTAGGGTACTACACCACGACGGTGGCCCGAACCAGTATAAATCTTGTGTCCCTTGTGTTTCGAGTTCATCGAGTTAGTCCCTGAGATCTTAGCGAAGCTAGGACGTGGATCAGTAGGGGGAGATCTTCACGCGCGGCCTAGTGCTCGAACCTTGAGGGTTTGGCCGAAACCCGTGATCCGACATTTGGCGCGCCAGGTAGGGGGGCGCCGGAGCTTCTCTCCCGCCAATCGATTCACCGACGCTCTATAGTTTCGATGTCCGGCGACTCAAGGACCAACGCCGACCGCTGGGCAGCCTGGCCGACCCGAGTGGCGCCGCCTGTGTAACACCCTCGATGCGACTATATCTCCCACGTGTCGAGGCACGACTTAGATGCATAATCACATTGAAGGCATATGTCGCAAGTTAGGCAATCTTCACAACATCCCATGTAATATATAATAAAAGGGGAGATAACATAGTTGGCTTACACTCGCCACGTCAATCAAGTACATAAATAACATTACATCAACCAAACACTCATGGCCCGACTACAGCGCCAAAATAAAAGAGAACCCAACAAGCGACACGGTCCCGATCACCCCCAACTGGGCACCACTACTGATCATCAGGAAAGGAGACATAGTAACGTTGAGAGTCCTCGTCGAACTCCCACTTGAGCTCAAGCGCATCTCCTAGAGCGGAATCATCAAGACCTGCATCTGGTGTAATAGTAATATGTGAGCCACAGGGACTCAGCAATCTCGCACCCTCGCGATCAAGACTATTTAAGCTTATAGGTAAGGCAAGGTAAAATATGAGTGGAGCTGCAACAAGCGACTAGCAAATATGGTGGCTAACTTATTCGCAAAAGAGAGCGAGAAGAGGAGGCAAAGCGCGAGCAAGAAACTAGAGAGCAACCTGCGCAAACATTACTCCAACACCGTGTCCACTTCCCGGACTCCGCCAAGAAGAGGCCATCACGGTAACACACTCAGTTGATTCATTTTAATTAAGTTAAGGTTCAAGTTATCTACAATCGGACATTAACAAATTCCCATCTGCCCATAACCGCGGGCACGGCTTTCAAAAGTTCAAATCCCTGCAGGGGAGTCCCAACTTAGCCCATGACAAGCTCTCACGGTCAACGAAGGAATAGACCTCCTCCCAAGACGTTCCGATCAGACTCGGTATCTCGGTTCTTCAAGACACTTCGACAGGTTAAAACAAGACCAGCAACACCGCCCGAATGTGCCGACAAATCCCGATAGGAGCTGCACATATCTCCTTCTCAGGGCACACTCAGATTGTCTAAACTTCCGGTAGGCCAGCCCAGAGTTGCCCCTGGTAGCCACCGGTGGTTGACAGTTTGGACCAACACTCAAAGGAGCACTGGCCCAGGGGGGGGGGGTTTAAATAAGATGACCCTTGAGTCTGAAGAACCCAAGGGAAAGAAAAGGCTAGGTGGCAAATGGTAAAACCAAGGTTGGGCATTGCTGGACAAGCTTTAATCAAGGTGAACTATCAAGGGGTTCCCATTATAACCCAACCGCGTAAGGAACGCAAAATCCGGGAACATAACACCGATATGACGGAAACTAGGGCGGCAAGAGTGGAACAAAAAACTAGGCGAGAGGCCGAGCCTTCCACAAGTATATAGATGCATTAAGATAACATAGCAATATAATGATATCCCAACAAGTAAATAAATGTTCCAACAAGGAACGGCCTCCAATCTTCACCTGCAACTAGCAATGCTATAAGAGGGGCTAAGCAAAGCGGTAACATAGCCAATCAACGGTTTGCTAGGACATGGTGGGTTAGAGGTTTGACATGGCAATTTGGGAGGCTTGAAAGCAAGTGGTAGGCATCATAGCATTGGCATAGCAAAAGAGCGAGCAATCTAGCATAGCAAAGATAGTAGTAATTCCGAGGGTATGATCATCTTGCCTGCACAGTTGTCAGAGTTGACTGGATCCTCAAAAGCAAACTCAACGGGCTCCTCGTTAGAGAACTCGTCTCCTGGCTCTACCCAAACAAGACAAACAAACAACAAGGATACAATCAACCACGTGCAAGGACCAAACAAGATGATGCAAAGATGAGATGCTATGCGGGATGCGATGCGGGATGCATATGCAAGATATGACAGGAAAAGCAAGAACCTGGCCTCAACTTGGAAGTCCAAGTGTGCCACTGGAAAGAAGAGATGAAATCGCTTGAAAACGTTATAAAGAACACCGGAATCGGAGTTACGGTTTGGAAATGGCAAGCGATTCAAATATGACACCGGTCTGCGATTTACAGCAAGTAGCCATCTAAATGCAATGAGATGAACATGCTACATCACCCAAACATGACAACAAAATACATGGCAGGGATGCATTCAAGATGCTTAACAAAAGTCTAGCACTGAGCTACGACCAATTCATCCATTAACAGGTTCAAACAAGCATGGCAAAAATGCATATGACAAACAGATCTCAGACTTAGTGAAATTAACACTTGTCTGGAATTTCAGATCAGGTAGCACTCTTTGAAGTAACAAAACTACATGCTACAGGATCTGAACATGGCAAAGTAAAGCATGGAATGGAGCTAATCAAAGAGCTTAACAAAAGTCCCTTAGTGACCTTGAGCCAAAAGGATCAGAAAATACAATTGCAAGCATGTGAACATAGCAAAAACATAATCAGTTTTCAGACTTAGCAAAAAACTGGCACATGCTGAAACATAACTCAAGTAGGCATGTTTACGAGCTCGATGCACTTACTACGGTGCAAGTCATGACAATATAAGAATACACCCATCAAGAACACACACAATGCAAGCTAGACATGGCAAGAACAATAACATAGCATGCACGGATCAACTACAACATCATCGGCAAAATTGCAAACAAGTTGACAATCTGCCCAGATTCACAAAGTAGCAAAAGTAGAGCTCGATTTTTTCAAGCTAGGGTGCTCCATAATTGCAAACAAAGACATGGATGGATAGAGCACTACAATATTAACAAAAAATCCTTACTGATCATCCTCAAAAGAGGCACGGATCACTAGGAAACAACATGAACATATGTCATCATGAGATAAACAGCTCAAGGACTTAGTGGAATTGCTAAGTCCCTGAAATCAGAATTACCGAGTGCACCACCTTGCAAGCTTGTGCTAGTCACCACACACATCACAAAAATACATGGGTTGCACCTCTGGAAAGATGACAAAACCCTTAACAAAACATATATAGAACTCATGGGCATAGCATGCACACATTAATCATGGCAAAAATGACAAAAACCTAAATGGAATAGCAGATCTGACAATTATCTCAAGTAGCCCTCTTCTAACAGCATTTCGGACATCAAGATGAACTCAAATGAAAATGACGCAATGGAATGACATGATGTACTCTCTGAGATGAACATTTTAATATGCTATATGCCAAAAACGGAGTTACAGATGCGGAGATATAGCATGATGAATATGAGCACATGGATCTGGAATTTCAGGACTTAGTAGAAATAAAAACACCTCCGGATCTAGGGTTTGACCCGGCACGTGAACCGAGGAGGAATCCGGCGAGGTACTGTTCATTGGAGAGCTCGTGGCGACCGGAGCTCGTCGGGGCTTGCCGGAGACGAGGGAGAGGAGGAGGACGGCGTGGACGGCGGCGGCGTGGCGAGGACGGCGCGACCGCGGGCGATGGCGGCGGCCGGTCGGCGACCGAGGCGGAGGCGGCGGCGTGCGGCGATGGCGGGCGGCGGTGCGGTGGCGGCAGGGATCCGGCGAGCGGCGCGGGAGGAAGGAAAAGGACCCGGGCGGCGGCTACGGGCCTCGGGGGCCGGCGCTGGGCCCGGCGGGCCCGCGCGGGTGGCGGCGCGGCGAAGTGGGGTGCTGCCACATGGCGGCTCCCGGTTGGGGCGGCGGCGACGTCCGGTCCGGACGGACGTGTCCAGCCAGCGGGGGGACGATCTCTAGGGTTTTGGACGAGGGGGGACCCGAGATTTTCGAGGAGGACCTATTTATAGGCATAGAGGGAGCTAGGAGAGTCCAAATGAGGTGCGGTTTTCGGCCACGCGATCATGATCGAATGCTCTAGATGATGGAGAAGGGTTAGGTGGGTTTTGGGCCAAATTGGAGGGGTGTTGGGCTTCAACAAACACGAGGCCTTTTCGGTCCCTCGGTTAACCGTTGGAGTATCAAACGAAGTCCAAATGGTACGAAACATGACAGGCGGTCTACCGGTAGTAAACCAAGGCCGCTTGGCAAGTCTCGGTCCAATCCGGAAATGTTTAATCCCCACACACGAAAGAAAGCTAGAAATGACCACCAGAGGAGAACGAAGCGCCAGAATGCAAAACGGACAACGGGGAAAATGCTCGAATGCATGAGACGGACACGTATGCAAATGCAATGCACATGATGACATGATATGAGATGCATGACAACGAAAACAACAGACGGACACAAAAACCCGAACCCGAGAAAATAAAATAACTTAACGCCGAAAACGGCAAGAGTTGGAGTACAAATTGGGGAAGTTACATCCGGGGTGTTACAGCCTGCCCAGGAAGACCTCAACCCCATGCTCCAGGCGGCATGAGCGCCACCTGACACTATGGGGCACAGGCGGTGCGGCCAGGCGCCGTCCACCCTCACCCCACGACAGGTGCGAGATGCTGCAAGGGCCGCAAGCCACACCGCGGCAACAGCATCACACACCCGAAGGGACCAGGCAAACATGCGAGCTGCACTCACGGTGGAACGGGAGCTGCTACGGTGCCGGCTGATGGAGAGCGGCCGGGATGCACTGCTGGAACGCGTCGCCGAGCTACTGGACGCCGCGGCTTCAGGAGCGCCGCCCTTTTGTTCTCTGCTCGCGCCACAAGCTACGGTCAAGTCGCATGGCGGGCAACGCCGCGCCCGCGTGCCTACAGGCGCACAACCAGGCTTCATCGACGCCGGCGCAACCAACGGAGCCACATGCCCGCTCGCGCCCACGCCACCTCTGCTGGGCGCGGGCACGAGCGCCGCCACCTGTAGTCTGGGCGGGATGCAGCCCTACCATCCTCGAGGCGGCACGCTAGGTTGAGCGACATGGAGTGTGGGGCACTACGGCGAGGTCTTCGAGGCGGCGGCATCGGAGGCCTACGTGCCCCGGATGGTGGACCAGGAGTGCGTGCTGGAAGACGAACCTGGCTCGTTCCTCGAGCCGGGCTGGGAGGAGGAGGCGCTAGAAGCTGGCGCCTTTCAGGACCCCTCCAGAAGCCTCGCCAACCGCGCCGGCGACAACAACTACAGGGTACCACTAATTCCTCAGGAGCAGGCTTATGCTAACCATGGTGCACAGGGGATCAGGTCGCAGCAACAGATGGCAGTCCCAGCTCGTCGGCCTCTATCGTGGTTTTGTCATGGCAGATGTCCTCATGAAAGGACTTAGTCGTGGAGCCATCACTACGGGTTAGCTTAAAGGGGTTTAACCGAACAAGGGACACGAGAGTTTTATACTAGTTCAGCCTATTCGATGAAGGTAAAAGCCTACGTCTAGTTGTGATGGAATTGCAGGGGTTTTGATTACCAGGGAGCGAATCCACTTTGCCTGGCTCTTGAGTTGTTGTGTGTTGTGTTGTCCCTAAACCGCCACCGGGTCGTCCCTTTATATACACAGGTTGACGCCCGTCGGTTTATAGGGTCCCGAGGCCGGATTGTTTAACGTGTCCAACTCGGTCTTTATCCTTTCTATCTTACAATGCAAGTTACATAAGAAAGTCGGTTTACATCTACATGCCTTAACCCGCCTTTGGGCCTTGGGCCTTCATAAAGTGCCACCATCCTCATGTCTTCATGGGCTTCTAATCTTCATAGAGTTAACCCGGCTACTCCTGCCCGGTTTACATCCAGTAGTAATATCCCCAACAATAGGTGCAGTCACATCAAGTTCCTTGAGCCACCTCAGCCTGAGCCAGACAGGGGCAAGGCACGAATCAGTAAGCCTTTGATGGCACCAACTGGAGCTGGGAATAGAGGGCATTGACGGAGAAGAGAGCAGGGGGCTGAGCACCCCGACATCAACAAATACCCACCGTGTCCGAAACCCGCTCGTGGATGGTGGGAGCTCGAAGTCAATCCCCGCGCCGGCCGTCGCCGCCACGTCCTAAAAGCTCAGGCATCCTGAGCTCTGTTGGGGATCAATCAGGTGCACCAAAAAGAAGTGGTGAAAAAGGGCCACTGAAGGGGCAATGCCTATCATGGCCTCGCAAACAAAGGCTAAGACGGCGAGAAGGGTCACTGATTGAGGATCAAGGTGCAGCATATGGATCTGATAATGCGGAAGCACAACATTGAAGAAGGCGGATAAAGGAGGGACCAGGCTGGCCCAAAGGGCGTCGATGAAGAATGGGACCTCGGTGGCCGCCCGGTCAATGCGAGCACGAGACGCAAGCCAAGCCACCGTATTTCCCCACTCATTGAAGCTGGAGGCGAGCATGGGACGCACCTTGCCCATGGCCTCATCGTTGAGCACCAGCAATTGGCCAACTACGGGCTCGGCGGCCAGGGGCGCACTAGCCGACGATAGAGGCTTCTTCCCCTTATCCGCTTGCGTCGGCGCCATGGCGATGGAGTGAGCAGAGCTTAGGTTAGATTGGAAAGAGGAGCGGAGTCCGGGGGAAGCAGAGGAATTGGAGGAGTATGGCACAGACGATGGAAGAGTAACTGTGTAGGTTGCGGTGGCCGCATAGCTAGGTGGATTCCAAGGCAGCGTGTGGAAGCGGAGAGGCCCACATCCAATCAACCACCACGCGTCGACCAAGGCCGCAGGCTATTGGGGCCCGCGACGCTAAGCACTTGCCCCTTTGGCTTCGCCTCGAAGCCAAGCCCGAGCGCGCCTTGGGCCCGGGGGCTACTATCGGCGTTCTGGGAACTGGGGTCCCCAGACTTGCCTGCCTACGGCCCATGGCGTGGCTCTGCGAGCAGGCCCGTATGGCCCATCTTCACCAGCAAGGACTCAAGACCCTCGCGAGAGGCCAAGCCTCATGAGGCGGACGGCACAAGATCTCCTCAGGAGCGGCCTCACCTGGCTGGCTCGCGAGGGGCGAAGAGATCAAGGCCAGGCAAACCTCGCTAGGTTCCAATGACGTGAGCCATGACAGTCGAGATCAGGCGGGCGTCAGGCGGCCGCCAGCGCGCACAGTGTCCTTGTTTCTTCTTTGGAGCTAAGGAAGCAGGCGCAGGGGCGGAGTACCGAGGCATCAAGCAAAGGTTTCCATATCGGTGCAACGAGACCAAGACCAGCAGGGCGGCAAGACGGAGGTCACCGTGGAGCCCGAGACGGCATCACCACCAGAGCCTTTGGCAGGCGAAGACCACTTTTGTCAGGATAAGCTGTACTAGCTGTCCCCTTTCGAATTGGCCATTGTTGGCTCCTTTCCCGCTCAATATTTGGGAAAATTACCAAGGCCTCTAGAAATAGGACTAGCCACCATCATAGCTAGCAGAGAGGATCAACCGGTAGGATCAAGAGAGACTAGAGCAACCACAAGTTCACCGGGCATAAGAACACCTCGCCTTAGGAGGCTGTTCTTCCCCTTGTACTGTTCATCCTCAGCCCAAGAGGCAATCCACCACCACACACTGGAGTAGGGTATTACACCACAACGGTGGCCCGAACCAGTATAAATCTTGTGTCCCTTGTGTTTCGAGTTCATCGAGTCAGTCCCTGAGATCTTAGCGAAGCTAGGACGTGGATCGGTAGGGGGAGATCTTCGCGCGCACCCCAGTGCTCGAACCTTGAGGGTTTGGCCAGAACCCGTGATCCGACAACCACAAATATTTTTGTGGATTTTTTATGGACCTGAAGACATCCATTGAGCCAGAGCAACACCTTGGGGGTGCCCCGAGGGGGCACAACCCACCAGGGCGCGCTTGAGGCCCAGGCGCGCCCAGGTGGGTTGTGCCCACCTTGTTGGCCTCCCGCACCCCCTCTTTGTCCTATAAATTTCCAAATATTCCAAAAACACTCGAGGTAAACCTAGATTAGAAGTTCCACTACCGCAGGGCTCTGTAGCCACTGAAAACCAATCTAGACCCCATTCCGGCACCCTGCCAAAGGGGGGAATCATCACTAGTGGTCATCTTCATCATCCCGGCGGCCACCACGATGAGTAGGGAGTATTCCACCCTCGGGGCTGAGGGTTTGTACTAGTAGCTATGTGTTTGATCTCTCTCTCTCATGTTCTTTAGATGTCACGATCTTGATGTATCGCGGGCTTTGTTAATATAGTCGGATCATATGGAGTTTTCCCCTTTCTATCTTGTTGTGATGAATTGAGTTCTTCCCTTTGAGATTTCGTTGTTATCGGATTGAATACTTTTATGGATTTGAGAGCACTTGATATATGTCTTGCATATGAGTACTCGTGGTGACAATGGGGTATCATATTGATTCACCTGATATGTGGTTTGGCACTCAACTCATGGATTCCCAAGGTGACATTGGGGTAATCTACGCATAGGGGTTGCTGCATGTTCTTCTCTTTGTTTCTCCGGTAGAAATCTTGCGGCACTCTTTGAGGTTCTTTGTGTTGGATTGAGTATTATGAATCTGAAATTATTTGGTGTTATTTTAGTACGAACTCTTGGATAGATCGATCGGAAAGAATAGCTTTGAGGTGGTTTCGTACCCTACAAACAGTTTCTTCATATGTTCTCTGCTAGATAGGAACTTTGGAGTGATTCTTCATCAAACTTTGAGGGGTGGTTATATGATCCAATTATATTAGCATTGTTGAGAGATTGCACTAGTGAAAGTACAGACCCTAGGCCTCAATTTCAAGCATTGCAATACCGTTTGTGCTCCATTTTATCAATTGCTACCTTGCTTTTTTATTGTTCTTATTACAAAAAGCAATATCTACTATCCATATTACACTTGTATCACCATCTCTTCGCCGAACTAGTGCACCTATACAAATTACCATTGTATTTGGTGTGTTGGGGACACAAGAGACTTTTTATTATTTGGTTGCAGGGTTGTTTGAGAGATACCATCTTCCCTACGCCTCCCACGGATTGATAAACGTTAGGTCATCCACTTGAGGGAAAATTGCCACTATCCTACAAAACTCTATGCTTGGATGCCCAACATGTGTTTACAAGAATAAAGTTGCGTAGTAGACATCAAGCTCTTTTCGGTGCCGTTACCAGGGAGGCTAGGTAAGCGGCACTCACATCCCGTCAACGAACCTCTTTTCTGGCGCCGTTGCCGGGAAGGTGAGTGCTTGAAGGTATAGCTTTCGATCCTGCAATCGAATATTTTAGTTTCTTGTTTTATCACTAGTTTGGTTTATAAAAGAAAACTACAAAAAATGGAATTTAGGTTGCATCATATTATTCATCTTTATAATGTATTTCGTGAAAATGATGGAAAGGAAAATTGTGCTCAATTGATAGAAGAAGAATTCAATAGAATGTTTGGTATAAATGATGAGCATGATTGCAATGTTGTTGGTATGAATTCTTTGAATATCCATGATGCTAATGATATGCAAAGCCATAAGCTTGGGGATGCTATGTTTGATGAAGATGATATTTTTAGTCCCCTGATCGCTCTCTGCTAGGACTACGTCGGTATTTCTCCAAAGAGGAAGGGATGATGCAACACATTGACGATAGGTATTTCCCTCGTGAAAAAACCAAGGCTATCGAACCAGTTGGAGAACCAAGCAACACAACATAAACAACACCTGCACACAAATAACAACACCTCGGAACCCGACGTGTTAGAGGGGTTGTCAATCCCTTTCGGGCAACGATGCCAGAAAATTGTAGTAGATTGAAATAATAGATCGCAAATAAAATAAGGTGCAGCAAATTGTTTTTGTATTTTTGGTTTAATAGATCTGAATAAAAATGCAAAGGAAAAGTAGATCGCAAGCAAATATATGAGGAAGAAGACCCGGGGGCCGTAGGTTTCACTAGTGGCTTCTCTCGAGAAAGATAGCAAACGACGGGTAAACAAATTACTGTTGGGAAATTGACAGAACCTCAAATAATTATGATGATATCCAGGCAATGATCATTACATAGGCATCATGTCCAAGATTAGTAGATCGACTCCTGGCTGCATCTACTACTATTACTCCACACATCGACCTTTATCCAGCATGCATCTAGTGTAGTAAGTTCATGGAAAAATGGAGTAATGCAATAAGAATGATGACATGATGTAGACAAGATCCGTTTATCTATTGCATCGATATAGATCCTGTCTTTTTATTCTTAGTAGCAATGATACATACGTGTCGGTTCCCTTGCTGACACTAGAATCGAGCACCATAAGATCGAACCCACTACTGGGCACCTCTTCCCATTGCAAGATAAATAGATCAAGTTGGCCAAACAAAACCCAAATATCGGAGAAGAAATACGAGGCTATAAGAGATCATGCATATAAGAGATCAAAGAAACTCAAATAACTTTCATGGATATGAAAAGATATGATTGGTCATAAACTCAAAGTTCATCAGATCCTAACAAACACACCGCAAAAAGAGTTACATCATATGGATCTCCAAGAGACCATTGTATTGAGAATCAAGAGAGAGAGAGAGAGAGAGAGAGAGAGAGAGAGAGAGAGATGAAGCCATCTAGCTACTAACTACGGACCCGAAGTTCTACAAAGAACTACTCACGCATCATCTGAGAGGTACCAATGGAGGTGGTGAACCCCATCCGAGATGGTGTCTAGATTGGATCTGGTGGTTCTGGACTCTGCGGCAGCTGGATGAATATTTCGTCGACTCCCCTAGGGATTCTGGAATATTTGGGTATTTATAGAGCAAAGAGGCGGTCCGGGTGGCACCCGAGGTGGGCACAACCCACCAGGGCACGCCTGGGCCTCCTGGCACACCCTGGTGGGTTGTCCCCTCCCAGGGACTCCCCCTAGGTGCTTCCAGGGCCGAACTTGTTCCTTCTGGTTCATAAAAAATCTACGTAAAGTTTCGTGGCATTTGGACTCCGTTTGATATTGATTTTTTGCGATGTAAAAAGCACAAAAAAACAGGAACTGGCACTTGGCACTATGTCAATAGGTTGGTACCAAAAAATTATATAAAATGACTATAAAAATGATTATAAATCATCCAAGATTGATAATATAGCAGCATGGAACAATAAGAAATTATAGATACGTTGGAGACGTATCAGCATCCCCAAGCTTAACTCCTACTCGTCCTCGAGTAGGTAAGTGATAAAAACAGAATTTTTGATGTGGAGTGTTGTTTAACATGTCATATCATATTCTTTTCTTTATAGCATGGACAATTGGACTTTTATGTGATTCAATGCAATAGTCTAGTGTTGACATAATAATTTAGATACTCAAGCATATCAACAAGCAACCATGTCTTTCAAAATATCAATGCTAAAATAAGTTATCCCTACAAAATCATATAGTCTTGTCATGGTCTGTCTTCTTAACACAAAGTATTTATCATGCACAACCCTGATGACAAGTCAAGCAATTGGTTCATACTTTTTAACGCGCTTCAGCTTTTTCAACTCTTATGCAATACATGAGCGCAAGCCATGGATATAGCACTACGGGTGGAAAAGAGTATGATGATAGGGGTGAATATAGAGAAGACAAAAAAGTAAGAAAGTCTCATATCGATGCGGCTAACCAACGGGCTATGGAGATGCCCATCAATCGATATCAACGTGAGGAGTAGGGATTGCCATACAACGAATGCACTAAGAGCTATAAGTGTATGAAAGCTCAATATGAAAACTAAGTGGGTGTGCATCTAATCCTATAATGAAAAATTCCCACTAGTATATGAAAGTGACAACATAGGAGACTCTCCATATGAAAAACATGGTGCTACTTTGAAGCACAAGTGTGGTAAAGGATACTAGCAATGCCCCTTTTCTCTTTGTTTATTATTATTATTATTTCTTTTTTCTTTTTTTTCTTTTTCTTTCTTTCTTTCTACATCTTTCTTTCTTTTCTCTCATTGTCCGGAGTCTCATCCCGACTTGTGGGGGAATCATAGTCTCCATCATCCTTTCCTTACTGGGGCACTGCTCTAAAAATGATGATCATCACACTTCTATTTACTTATAATTCAAAAGAAACAAAAATTACAACTCGATACTTATGACAAAATATGACTCTGTATGAATGCCTCTGGCAATGATCGAGTGTAACATGTATGAAAAATGATGAACGGTGGCTGAGCCACAAACAATATGTCAACTATATGATCATGCAAAGCAATATGACAACAAAAGCTCAAGTCATCCAATGGAAACGGTGGAAGTTGCATGGCAATATATCTCGGAATGGCCATGGAAAAGCCATAATAGGTAGGTATGGTGGCTGTTTTGAGGAAGATATAATGAGGTTTATGTGTGATAGAGTGTATCATATCACGGGTTTTGGATGCACCTGCGAAGTTTGCACCGCGTCTCAGTGTGAGAAAGGGCAATGCACGGTACCGTAGAGGCTAGCAAATTGCGAAAAGGTAAGAGTGCGTATAATCCATGGACTCGCATTAGTCATAAAGAACTCATATACTTATTGCAAAAGTTTATTAGCTCTCGAAGCACAGTACTACTACGCATGCCCCTAGGGGGATAGATTGGTAGGAAAAGACCATCGCTCGTACCCGACCGCCACTCATAAGGAATACAATAAAAAATAAATCATGCTCCAACATCATAACATAACGAGAGACTATACGTGCATGCTTCGGGAATCACAAACCTTAACACCAATATTCCTACTAGAGCATAATTACTCATCAACATAACTCACATATCACATCATCATATCTCAAAACTATTACTAAGAATCAAGTTTATTTTGTCCAATGATCTTCATGACATTTTTCTTTCTTTATCCTTCTTGGATATCTATCACTTTGGGACTAATTTTCATGTGTTGCTTTTCATAAGCTCAAACAGATATAAGTGAAGATAATGAGCATAATATTTGTTTCTCTCAAAATAATTTAAGTGAAGCAAGAGAGATTTTCTTCAAAATTTTACAAACTCTCAAATAAATCTAAGTGAAGCAAGAGAGCATTTCTTCAAAAATACTAAGCACACCGTGTTAAAAAAAGATATAAGTGAAGCACTAGAGCAAGTCCTAGCTCATAAAAGATTTAAGTGAAGCATAGAGAGCAATTCTAACAAGTCATGACATAATTTTGGCTCTCTCAAATAGGTGTGTCCAGTAAGGATTGATCACTTAAAACACAAAATAAAACAAGCAAAGACACATATCATACAAGATGCTCCAAGCAAAACACATATCATGTGATGAATAAAAATATAGTCTTGAGTAAAATATCGATAGTTGTTGGAAGAAAGCGGGGATGCCACTCGGGGGCATCCCCAAGCTTAGTTGGTTGCTCATTTTTGGATAATAGCTTGGGTTGCCGAGGCAAAGTTGGTTGCTCATTTTTGGATAATAGCTTTGGATGCTAGGGCATCCCCAAGCTCAGGCTCTTCCATCCTTCCTTCATCTATCGTAAGATAACCCAAAACTTGAAAACTTCAATCATAGAAAACTCAACAAATACTTCATGAGATCCGTTAGTATAAGAATAATAAACCACTACTATAAGTGTTGTATCAAACCAATTCATATTTTGTTTTTGTATTATATCTACTGTAATCCAATTTTCTATGGCAAAAACTCATCAAAGAAAACCATAGAGCCATCAAAATAAGCACACAACACAAAGAAAGCAGAATCTGTCAAAACAGAACAGTCTGTAGCAATCTTCCTATTTCGAATACTTTTGTAACTCCAAAAATTCTAAAAATTAGGACGTCCTAATAAACTTGTATATTGATCTATTGCAACTGGAATGGGTATTTTATCGCTCTCTGATAAAATATTAAAATTAATTTCGTGAGCATAAAAGTTTCTGTTTTTTCAGCAAGATCAAACAACTATCACCCAAGAAGACCCTAAAGGCTTTACTTGGCATGAACACTAATTAAAACACAAAAAACACAATCATAATAGTAGCATAATTGTGCTAACACACAAGAACAGGAAGCAAAAAGCATAAATAAATTTTATTCATTGGGTTGCCTCCCAACAAGAGCTATAGTTTTACACCCTTAGCTAGGCATAAGGCAAGGATCTAAGTTTTGTCATCTTTGTTCCTTGGAAAGAAAAGAGAAAAATTTCTACCAACGGAATTTAAGTTTCTATCTTGTGAAAGCACATGTCTATTGATAGCGGAAGAAAGATTAAGAAAGTTGCGGAAATTCGTATCTAAACTAGCCTTCATCTCTTTAATTATTTCATTTTGATAAAAGGACATAAGAGTAGTTCATTCAAAATTTTCTCCTTTAGGGTGCCCAAATATGGCTTTAATCTTTTCATAAGTATCAATGGCATCCCCTTCAAGAAAAACGTTTTCAAATATAGAGTCTAAAACTTGCTTGAAGGAAGAAGGTAAACCATCATAAAAAAATTTCAAGTATATCTATATCTGATATTGGGGCACAAAGCTAGCTTGAATTCTCAACAACCTATCCCAAGCATCTTTTAAAGATTCATCAAGTAAGTAACGAAAAATTCCGGGATCATATTCATCACAATGGTTAAGAGTTTCCTTAACAATATCGGTAGATCCTTCCATAGCATCATTGTTTATGAGCTTAGAGAGGACAGATGGGCTGTCCAAATTATTAAGACTAGGGAGAAAACCCCTAGCTCTTTTGAGATCAGACATGGCGAGAAAACAGCGATCGAAAAAGAGGGGTGAATAAACGGCAATTTTTTGTGAAGTGGGGGAGAGGAAAACGAGAGGCAAAGGGCGAATAATGTAAATTGCGAGGGGATGAGATTTTTGATTAGGAACCTGGTTATGTAGAAGATCCTCCCCGACAATGGCGCCAGAAATTCCTTTTGATCGCTCTCTGACTATAGCGCTAGAAAAGCTCTTGTCTGCTAGGACTACGTCGGTATTTCCCCAAAGAGGAAGGGATGATGCAGCGCAGTGAAGGTAGGTATTTCCCTCAGTGAAGAAACCAAGGTTATCGAACCAGTAGGAGAACCAAGCAACACAATGTAAACATCACATGCACACAAATAACAACACCTCGCAACCCGACATGTTAAAGGGTTTGTCAGTCCCTGTCGGGTAACGATGCCAGAAAATTGTAGTAGATTGAAATAACAGATCGCAAAAAAATAAAGTGCAGCAAAGTATTTTTGGTTTAATAGATCTGAATAAAAATGCAAAGGAAAAGTAGATCGCAAGCAAATATATGAGGAAGAAGACCCTGAGGACGTAGGTTTCACTAGTGGCTTCTGTCGAGAAAGATAGAAAACGGCGGGTAAACAAATTACTGTTGGGCAATTGACAGAACCTCAAATAATTATGACGATATCCAGGCAATGATCATTACACAGGCATCACGTCCAAGATTAGTAGACGACTCCTGCCTGCATCTACTACTATTACTCTACACATCGACCACTATCCAGCATGCATCTAGTGTATTAAGTTCATGGAAAAATGGATTAATGCAATAAGAACAATGACATGATGTACACAAGATCTGTTTATCTATTGCGTAGATATAGATCCCGTCTTTTTATCCTTAGTTGCAACGATACATACGTGTTGGTTCCCTTTCTGTCACTAGGATCGAGCACCGTAAGATCGAACCCACTACCGGGCACCTCTTCCCATTGCACGATAAATAGATCAAGTTGGCCAAACTAAACCCAAATATAGGAGAAGAAATACATGGCTATAAGAGATCATGCACATAAGAGATCAAAGAAACTCAAATAACTTTCATGGATATAAAAAGATATGACTGGTCATAAACTCAAAGTTCATCAGATCCCAACAAACACACCGCAAAAAGAGTTACATCATATGGATATCCAAGAGACCATTGTTTTGATAATCAAGAGAGAGAGAGATGAAGCCATCTAGCTACTAACTACGGACCCAAAGGCCTACAAAGAACTACTCACGCATCATCAGAGAGGGACCAATGGAGGTGGTGAACCCCATCCGATATGGTGTCTAGATTGGATCTGGTGGTTCTGGACTCTGCGGCGGCTGGATGAATATTTCGTCGACTCCCCTAGGGTTTCTGGAATAGTTGGGTATTTATAGAGCAAAGAGGCGGTCCGGGGGGTACCCGAGGTGGGCACAACCCACCAGGGCGCGCCTAGGCCTCCTGGCGCGCCCTGGTGGGTTGTCCCCTCCTCGGGACTCCCCCAGGTTCTTCCAGGGCCGAACTTGTTCCTTCTTGTCCATAAAAATGCCTGTAAAGTTTCGTGGCATTTGGATTCCGTTTGATATTGATTGTCTGCTATGTAAACAACACGAAAAAATCAGGAACTGGCACTTGACACTATGTCAATAGGTTAGTACCAAAAAATGATATAAAATGACTATAAAATGATTATAAAACATCCAAGATTGATAATGTAGCAACATGGAACAATAAAAAAATATAGATACATTGGAGACGTATCATCCCCCAAGATTTGATGTGAAAATTTGTTATAATGATTGCATGCCTCCTATTTGTGATGATTATGGTGATGACATGTATGTTATAAAGAATAATGATAACCATGACACTTGTCATCATGATTTTAATTTTCACTCTCATGATAGTTATTTTGTTGAGTTTGCTCCTACTACTATTGATGAGAATAAATTTGCTTATGTGGTGAGTAATAAAATTTCTATGCTTATGGATCATGAAAAGAATGCTTTTATGTCATGGATATATTGTTGAATTCATTCATGATGCTACTGAAAATTATTATGAGAGAGGAACATATGCTTCTACATATTGCAATAATATCAAGTTTCTTTATGTGTTGAAATCTTTGAAGTTATGCTTGTTTTGCCTTCCTACGCTAGTTGATTCTTGTTCCCATAAGTTGTTTGCTCACAAAATCCCTATGCATAGGAAGTGGTTTAGACTTAAATGTGCTAGTCATATGCTTCATGCTGCTCTCTTTATGTTTCAATTCTTACCTTTTATGCGAGCATCATTGAACTTATCATGCCTAGTTTAAAAGGCATTATAGAGAAGTGCTTGTTGGGAGACAACCCAACATTAACCCCTACTATTTTTGCGTGTTCACATGATTAGACTACTGTAGTAATCATGTTTTATTGCTTTCGTATGTTTTCCACTAGATAGGAACTTTGGAGTGATTCTTCGTCGCACTTTGAGGGGTGGTTATATGATCCAATTATATTAGCATTGTTGAGAGATTGCACTAGCGAAAGTACGAACCCTAGGCCTCATTTTCAAGCATCGCAATACCATTTGTGCTCCATTTTATCAATTGCTCCCTTGCTATTTTTGTTGTTCTTATTACAAAAACCAATATCTACTATATATATTACACTTGTATCACCATCTCTTCGCCGAACTAGTGCACCTATACAAATTACCATTGTATTTGGTGTGTTGGGGACACAAGAGACTTTTATTATTTTGTTGGAGGGTTGTTTGAGAGAGACCATCTTCATCCTACGCCTCCCACGGATTGATAAACCTTAGGTCATCCACTTGAGGGAAAATTGCTACTGTCCTACAAAACGCTGCGCTTGGAGGCCCAACATGTGTCTACAAGAATAAAGTTGCATAGTAGACATCACTATGATGCACGCGAGCGGAAACGAAGGAGGTGGAGCTCACATTGGGCCAATTGGCTTGTCAGAGGGAAGTGGATCTGAGACGGATGGTGGTTGGCTTGGTGGAGAAGACGAGGAGTAGACCAGGTGGGCTTGCGGCGGCGCGATGGGAAAGGATAGATGGGACAGGAGAATAGGCAAGGGTTGATTGGTTTATATTGCAAGTGGATTTAGGTTAGGTGCATTTGATCCCTCTAATCTTAATCAGAAGGTCTCAAATAAATGGTTAGAAGAGTCCAACAAAGAATCGAAGATATTTTAGGGATGTTCGGGGACAATCTAGACCCAACGGTGATGATTGAGAGGTTCGGGTCTGGGGCAGTTTCAGACGAGCAAGCGAGGGGTTTGAGCACTGAGCAAAGAGATTAAGAGGCCAGACAAGAGGGACTTGAAAAACTCGGGTGGTCTCCGAACGGTCAACGAAGGCAAGGGGGAATGCGGCAACTACAAGCGGATGCAAGTTATGGAAACAAATGACGGCATGAAGTGCCGATGCAATGTGAATGATGCTGAGGGAGTCCTGGATTAGGGGGTCTCCGGACAGCCGGACTATATCCTTTGGCCGGACTATTGGACTATGAAGACAGAAGATTGAATACTTCATCCCATGTCCGGATGGGACTCTCCTTGGCATGGAAGGCAAGCTAGGCAATACGGATATGTAGATCTCCTCCCTTGTAATCGACTCTGTGTAACCCTAGCCCCCTCCGGTGTCTATATAAAGCGGAGGGTTTAGTCCGCAGGAAAACATACAATCATACCATAGGCTAGCTTCTAGGGTTTAGCCTCTACGCTCTCGTGGTAGATCAACTCTTGTAATACTCATATCATCAATATCAATCAAGCAGGACGTAGGGTATTACCTCCATCAAGAGGGCCCGAACCTGGGTAAACATCATGTCCCCTGCCTCCTGTTACCATCCGCCTTAGACATACAGTTTGGGACCCCCTACCCGAGATTCGCCGGTTTTGGCACCAACATTGGTGCTTTCATTGAGAGTTCCACTGTGTCGTCACCATAAGGCTTGATGGCTCCCTCGATCATCGGTAGCGATGCGGTCGAGGGTGAGGTTTTCCTCCCCGGACAGATCTTTGTATTCGACGGCTTCACACTGCGGGCTAATTCGCTTGGCCATCTAGAGCATATCGAGAGATACGCCCCTGGCCATCAAGTCAGATTCGGAAATTTAAACTACATTGCCGACATCCGCGAAGACTTGATCTTCGACGGATTCGAGCCTGTGTTAGGTGCGCTGCACAGTCACGACGAGCACGACGTAACTCTACCGTCGAACAGTGTTCGGGAGATCGCATCTGCAACTACTCCGGCCGTCAATCCAAAACAAATCGCGCCATCCGAGAGCGGAGGGATAGACCCCGCCATGGAGGCCACACTCTCAGTGGCGATAGAGCCGGATACTGACTTCACCTCTTACGAGAGCCGTGTGGCCGAACCACTGGATTCACCTCCGGCCATAGACTCCGAGCCGCCTACATCCGTGCCCGTCGAATCCTACTAGGCGCCGATCATGGAGTTCACCTCCGCGGATATCTTTCAGCACTCGCCCTTCGGCGACGTGCTAAATTCATTGAGGTCCCTCTCCCTGTCAGGAGAACCTTGGCCAAACTATGTTCGGCTAGAATGGGATGCGAACGACGAAGAAATTCGCTACCCACCCACCACGCACTTAGTAGCCACTGTCGACGATTTAACCGACATGCTCGACTTCGACTCCGAAGACATCGACGGTATGGACGACGATGCAGGAACCACCGCCCACAGGGCGCTGGACCGCTACCTCATCATACGACATATAAATGGTGGACACCCCTTAAGAAGGCAATGGCGACGAGACAGCGGAGGATGACCCCTCCAAGAAGCAACCCAAGCGCCAACGTCAGTGGCGCCGCTCTAAGTCCCGCCACAGCAAAAGTAGTCATACCGGCACAGGAGATAATAACACTCCGGATAGTGCCGAAGACAACCACAATCCCCTCCAGCACGATGTAGAGCCTGAGGATGAACAAGCCAGCCCTCGAGAGCAGGCAGCAGATGGAGAACTGGAGGAGGGCAATTACCTGCCTTTCTCCGAAGACGAGGCGAGCCTCGGCGATGAAGAATTTATCGTGACCGAGGACCCCGTCGAACAGGAGCACTTCAAGCGTCGGCATATGGCCACAACAAATAGCCTGAAGAAAAAGCAACAACAGCTTCAAGCTAATCAAGACTTGCTAGCAGACCGATGGACCGAAGTCCTTGTGGCCGAGGAATAGGAACTCGAGCGCCCCTCCAAGAGTTACCCAAAACGCAGGTTGCTACCTCACCTCGAGGAGGAAGCATTGAAACCTCATGCACCAGTGTACGATGCGGCTGACCGGCCACTGCGTGGCCGAGCCAAAGAGGCGTTCCAGCCGGAAGTTCAGCCTGCACCCTGCCGCCACTCAATCCAAAATACCAAGGCTCGGGGCAACACACGGGACCTGCGAGACGTATTGGACAGTAAGGCAAAACTTGCAAGGTCAATATACAGGTCCCGGGCACACGCGCCAACATGGGACGATGATCGTCGCGCCGGATACATCAAAAGAAAATCCGTCCGGGCCGAATATAGCAGACAAGACTCATATGAACTGCGTCGGGATATAGCCCGGCACAGAGGCGCCGCACACCCCCTATGCTTCACTGATGAAGTTATGGATCACAAATTCCCGGAGGGTTTCAAACCCGTAAATATTGAATCATATGATGGTACAACAGATCTCGCTGTATGGATTGAGGATTTCCTCCTTCACATCCACATGGCTCGCGGTGATGATCTACATGCCATCAAGTACCTCCCACTAAAACTCAAAGGACCAGCTCGGCATTGGCAGAATAGCTTGCCAGCAGACTCCGTCGGCAGTTGGGAGGATTTGGAAGACGCATTCCTTGACAACTTCCAGGGCACTTATGTGCGACCACCGGATGCTAATGACTTGCGCCATATAACTCAGCAGCTAGGGGAATCGGCCAGACAATTCTAGACTCGGTTCCTGACTAAGAAAAACCAAATTATTGACTGTCCAGACGCAGAGGCCCTCGCGGCATTCAAGCACAACATTCGTGATGAGTGGCTTGCCCGCCACCTTGGCCAGGAGAAGCCAAAGTCTATGGCAGCCCTCACGACACTCATGACCCGCTTTTGCGCGGGCGAGGATAGCTGGCTGGCTCGCAGCAATAACACACCGAGGAATCCGAGCACTTCGGATACCAAAGATGCCAACGGCAGAGAACATCATAACAGACCAAAGCGCCGCAATAACGGCGATAACACCGAGGATACGCCAGTCAATGCCTGATTCAAAGGCTCTAGATCCGGTCAGCGGAAAAAGCCATTTAAAAGAAGTACCCCGGCTCCGTCCAGTTTGGACCGCATACTGGATCGCTCGTGTCAAATCCACGGCACCCCGGACAAGCCATCCAATCACACAAACTGAGAATGCTAGGTGTTCAAGCAGGCCGACAAGTTAAATGCCGAAAACAAGGACAAGGGGCTGCATAGTGATGACGAGGAGGAGCCCCGGCCGTCGAACACGGAAGGACAGAAGGGGTTCCCCCCACAAGTGAAGACGGTGAACATGATATACGCAACCCACATTCCCAAGAGGGAGCGGAAGCGTGCACTAAGGGACGTCTATGCGATGGAGCCCGTCGCCCCAAAGTTCAACCCATGGTCTGCTTTCCCGATCACCTTTGATTGCAGGGATCACCTCACTAGTATCCATCATGGCGGATCCGCCGCACTGGTCCTAGACCCCATCATCGACGAATTTCATCTTACTCGAGTCCTTATGGACGGCGGCAGCAGCCTGAACCTGCTCTATCATGATACAGTGCGCAAAATGGGTATCGATCCCTTGAGGATAAAACCCACCAAAACCACCTTTAAGGGCGTCATCCCAGGTGTAGAGGCCCATTGCACGGGCTCAATCACACTGGAAGTAGTGTTCGGATCACCGGACAACGTCCGAAGCGAGGAGTTAATCTTCGACATCGTCCCGTTTCGCAGTGGCTTTCATGCATTGCTCGGACGAACTGCATTTGCAAAATTCAATGCAGTACTGCATTACGCGTACCTCAAGCTCAAGATGCCAGGACCTCGGGGGGTCATAACAGTGAATGGAAACACAGAACGCTCGCTCCACACGGAAGAGCACACTGTAGCCCTCGCAGAAGAAGCACAAAGCAGCCTTTCAAGGAAAACCACTAATTCGGCGATACAGCCCCCGAACACCTTCAAGCGTGTCTGGAGTAAACTGCAACAGGATCGCCTGGCACGTTCAGAGCTCGCCTAGCAATTCGGCCCCCGTCCCAGTCCCAGTCAAGCAACGAAATCCGTGCCGCGCGTACATAATTACGCACTAAAAATACCATGGACATAGGCGGGGGCACGATCAGGGCACGTCCCGCAATGCGCTTAACCGCCCTAGGGGCTGTATATCTTTATCATTTCTTTTCTCTTTCAGGGCCTAACTCTCTGGAAGCCCTTTCCGGCAGTATGATTGCCGGACACATTACGGGAAGGAACAGCCAAGGCGACAAGAAGCCAAGATGTACACGGGAACCCCCAAGTGGTCTCTAATAATAATACCCGCTTTCTACTATCCATACGCAGCTTGCCCTTGGATAGGACATTTCGAATAGTCCTACTTTCTGCTTATTGCACTACCTGTACCAGTACGCTTGGATGTATTATTTAAATAACATTGCATAGCATTAGTCTATTATTGCATTATTCACTCTTTTTTCCCTTATGTCCATTTATGACAATCCGAACCCGTAAATTCGAGTACGGTCAGTACGCCATGGGCTTTCGTTTACCCCACAATACAACGCGAGAAGTCCGAACACTTTCGATAGTGCGGCACCCCGAACTTATAACATTATATGCATCAGCTCCGAATCATGTCTTGGGTCAATATTTGGGTTTGCCTGGCTCCCATGCTTTGGTACCTTACGTTCCGCTATATCGGCTAAGGTAGCGGTGGAAGAACTACTGCGATTGTGTTCCGGTTCTTCCAGACGAGCACCTCAGTAGAGAAAGCCAAAAACTGACTGTCATGATAAGGCGAGAGACTGGTCGCTATTCGAGAGGTCTCAAGTCCTTAAAGAATTTTTCCGCTTCGGGCGAGGAGTCGGCCTTGTCCGGCTTAGGCGTGTATAGCGCCCCTAATTCGGCCTTTCGAATACCAGGGGCTTCGCCAAAATTTAAAATTGTAGACTTCTATGGCTAAGTGAGAGTGATAAAGCATTATAGTTCGATTGCCTGGTTCGTTGCGCTGAACACCTCCCTTGAAGGACCCAAAATTGGGGTAAAGATTGCTCAGGTTTATCCCGAACACCCTAGTACTAGTTACACCGGGGCAAAAGCCGACGACTGGCCAACTCTCAGATTTTATAAACATCCGCACTGTAGGTAATATTTTAAATTAAAAAAGTGTCGCATGGTGCAAATGAACTCATTTCATATTACAGGATCACATGAGCATGTTCATTCAAAAATTACATCCTTGGCACACTCATCCGCCACAAGGCGGGAACCCTTCAGGACACTCTCATAGTACATCTCGGGGCAGCGATGCTCCTTGCCCTCTGGCGGCCCCTCCTTCACAAGCTTCACGGCGTCCAACTTCGCCCAGTGCACCTTCGCCCGGGCAAAAGCCCTACGCCCACCCTCAATGCAGACGGACCGCTTTATAACTTCAAGCCGTGGGCAGGCATCCACCAGCCGCCTCACCAGACCGAAGTAGCTGCCGGGCAGGGGCTCGCCAGGCCACATCCGGACTATAAGGCCCCTCATGGCTTGTTCGGCCGCCTTGTGAAGCTCGACCAACTGCTTCAGCTGGTCGCTCAAGGGCACGGGGTGTTCGGTCCCAGTATACTGAGACCAGAACAACTTCTCCATCGAGCTCCCCTCCTCAGCTCGGTAAAACTCCGCGGCATCCAGTACACTGTGGGGAAGATCTGGAAACGCTCCTGGAGAGCTTCGAACTCGGGTAAGAAAAAGGAAAGTTTCCTTCACGTGCTTTCTTTGCATAATGAATGCCTTACCCGCTGGTATCTTCTTCACCGCATCATTCTCCTGGAGGGCCTTGTGGGCTTCGGCCTTGGCGCTCCAGACGCTTTCAAGCGCCTGCGCGAGCTCGGACTCTCGCGTCTTAGAGTCAAGCTCCAAGGACTCGTGATTTTTGGCGAGAGCCTCTAGCTCTTGCTGCACATCGCCTACTTGGGCTTCTTGCTTCTCCCGTTCAATGCGCTTCTTGGCCGCTTTGTCTTCGGCCTCGGGCAGCGCCTTCCTCAGGGTTGCCACTTCGGTCGTGGCCCCTGGCAAATCCATGATGATCCTATTACTTTACATTCGAACTTCTTTTTCAATATATAGACAAGGGTATTGCTTACCTTTTCTCTCCTCGAGCTGCCTCTTGGTAAGGCCGAGCTCATCATCGGACCACTCCAGGTCCTGCTTTAGCGCAGAGACCTCCGCAGTACGTGTGGTAGCGGCCAGCAGTGAAGCCTACACATACACGTAAATATTTTTCTGATTAGACTCCTGAGTTATCATTTGATCCTCTATCCGGCCTTTCTTTTCGAACACCGAACAGAGCATCGGGGGCTACTATCCATGCGGTCTTATTTTCCTATATCTTCATTGCTTACCTCAAAGCCTGTTAGGAGGCTGGCAGAAGCTTCGGTCAGTCCATTCTTGGCGGACTGAACTTTCTCGATCACTGCACTCATGATAGTGCGGTGCTCTCCGTTGATGGAAGCGCCGCGAAGTGCTTCCAGCAAGTTGTCCGGTGCCTCTGGATAGACAGAGGACACCGGCACGGGCGGCTTGCCCCCATTAACGGGGGTCGCCCACCGGAGTCCGGAGCCACCAAAGCTCCCTTTGCGCCCATGGGAGTCCGGAGCCACCAAAGCTCCGGAGCCACTCATCAGTGTTCGGCTGGGGGCCGAACCTAGAGCCCATGGGAGTCCGGCTCCCTTTGCGCCCAGGGTCCGTAAGGTCGCCTCGAGGCGCCCCCAGGACTGCCTCCCCTTGGCCCGATGCCTGTTGAGATAACACCTAACATTGTCCGCGGGGCAAGGAGTGGAGGCAGTCGGAAGAGAACCGTTGTTCATATCCGTCGAGTCCAATGAACCGCTCGACGAAGTTGCATCGAGATGAGCTCGGGACAGATTGCATAATTATGTTCGGAATGAGAAGAACTAGTGCAGTAAAACATACCACGAATCACTATGGTGTCCGGATACTTACGACTTTGCCAGGGGCTTGACCCTGGGTAGCCACTCATCGCCGTTGTAGGCGGCCATCGTGGAGCAGTCCGGAGGGAGGGTCTTGCCCTTCTTGGACCCTTCGGCCTCCCCTGTTGGCCCGACCTTCCTTTTCTTATCTCCCTGGCTGGGGGGGGGAGAACTTTCCTCTTCCTCCTCCTCGTCTTCATGGGAGGAGTGCGCGTCGGAGTCATCGGACGATGAGTCTGATACAACCTTGCGCCGGAGACCCTTTCGGGTCCCCGCGGCCTTCTTCTTGGTCTTCTTCACCGGCACCTCGTAAGGTGCCGGAGTCAGCATCTCCATTAGGAGAGCGCCTGCAGGATCTTCGGGCAGGAGGCTGGGCAATCAAGCTGCTCCGCTGACTTTATCCAGTCCTGTTAATGACATAGAGGCTTAGATCCTGTATATGACTAAACCGGGGCAAATAAATACCCTGAGAGATATAAAAACTTACCGGATTGGCGCGACGCTTTGGCTGAGTCCGCGGTCCTCAGTGAGGGAAGGAGGTATCTTGGCGCCCTTGAACAGCACCCTCCAGACGTCCTCGTGTGTCGTGTCATAGAGCTCTCGCAGCGTTTGGTGCTTGGCCGAGTCAAACTCCCACAAATCGAATGCCCGTCGTTGACACGGGAAGATTTGGCGGAAGAGCATGACCTGGACCATGTTGACGAGCTTGATCTTCTTGCTCGTCATGTTCCTAATGCAGGTTTGGAGTCCGGTCAATTCTACCAAAGAACCCCAGGACAGGCCCTTCTCTTTCCAGGAGGTGAGCCACGTGGGGATTCCGGATCGAAATTTGGGGGCCGCCACCCAGTTGGAGTCGCGCGGCTCGGTGATGTAGAACCACCCCGATTGCCACCCCTTTATGGTATCCACATAGGTGCCCTCGAGCCAGGTGACTTTAGGCATCTTGCCCACCATGGCGCCTCCGCACTCTGCTTGCTGGCCACCCACCACCTTCGGTTTAACATTGAAGGTTTCCAGCCATAGGCCGAAGTGGGGCCTGATGCGGTGGAAGGCCTCGCACACGACGATAAATGCCGAGATGCTGAGGATGAAATTGGGGACCAGATCATGAAAATCCAGCCCGTAGTAAAACATGAGCCCGCTGACAAATGGGTGGAGCGGAAATCCTAGTCTGCGGACGAAATGGGTAAGGAAAACTACCTTCTCATGGGGTTCGGGCGTAGGGACGATCTGCCCTACGTCTGGCAGCCGGTGTGCGATATCCACGACCAGGTATCCGGCTGCATGCAACTTTGCGATGTTCTCCTCCGTGACGGAGGAGACCATCAACTTGCCTCCTGCTCCAGACATGCTTGGAGTGGTTTGAGAAGTAGAATGCAAGCTTGGGCTGTAACGCCCCGAGACCGATGTGCAGGTGTCCTCCAGTTATTCGCTGTTGTTGCCTTGTCATTGCTTGCGTGTCATGCATTGCATATCATGTCATCACGTGCATTTCATTTGCATACATATTCGTCTCATGCATCCGAGCATCTTCCCCGTTGTCCATTTTGCAATCCGGGGCTCCTATGTCATCCGGTGTCCCTTTCTACCTCTTTTCGTGTGCTGGTGTTAAACGTTTTCGGATTGGACCAAGACATGTCATGCGGCCTTGGTTTACTACCAGTAGACTGCCTGTCAAGTTTCGTGCCATTTGGACTTCGTCTGATACTCCAACGGTTAACTGAGGGACCGAAAAGGCCTCGTGTCTGTTGCAGCCCAACACCCTTCCAAAGTGGACCAAAACCCACCTAAACCTCCTCCATCATCTAGATCGTTCGATCACAACCGCGTGGCCGAAAACCGCACCTCATTTGGAGCCTCCTAGCTCCTCCTACCTATAAAAAGGTATCTTCCCCAAAAATCCTGGGTCATTCGCACCCTAACCCTAGCTCCCCGCACATCTGCCGCGTTGGACACGTCCGGTCCGGTCGGACGAAGCTATCGTCGCCGCCCCGCGCCAATAGCGCGCCGCCACGTGGCACTCAGCGCCCGCCGCCGCCTCGGCCCGCACGGGCCCGAGGCCGGACCTCCCGCGCCGCATCCCGGGACGCGCCCTGTGCCTCCTTCCACCTCCCAGCGCCGCCCGCGCTCTGCCCGATGCCGCCCTTCGCCGCCATCGCATCGCCGACAGGCAGCCGCGCCGCCCGCGCCGGCCGGAGTTTCTCGCCACCGCACCTCCTCAACCTCCGGCGCCGGCAGCCACGCCAGCGCCGCCCCCTCCGCGTCTGAGCGCCGCCTCGCCGCAGCGTCGCCAGATCCGGCCACCCCGGCCTCTCCTCCGGTCCCTCGAAGCTTCGGCGCATATCCGGTGACCTCCCCTCCGGTGAACCTCGAAGTCCGCGCCCGCCAGATCTGAGATCTAGTTTTCTCGCGGTTGACTTTTATCCCCGAAACCCTAATATTTTTGCAATCTTCATCATGCCATAACTCTGCATCCGTAGCTCCGATTCATGCGTGTAGCATATCAGAATGTTCGCCTCGACGAGTACATGATTTCATCTCATTGCATCATTGTCAGTTGAGCTCATCTTGATGCCCGAAATGCTGTTGGAAGAGGGCTACGTGAGGAATATTTCAGATCTGGTTCAGCAAATGGCTTTTTGTCATTTTTTCCATGATTAATGTGTGCATGCTATGATAATGAGCTCTACATGTGTTTTGTAGAATGCCGTGCCATCTTTACAGGGGTGTATGCCATGTATTTTTGTGATCTTTGTGGTGACTAGCACATGCATGCAAAGTAGCCTACTCGTTGATGCTGATTTCAGGGACTTGGAATTTCACTATGTCCTTGTCCTGATTTTGTTGTTATGCCATATGTTCATGTTGTTTCCTAGTGATCCGTGCCTCTTTTGAGGATAATCAGTAAGGATGTTTTGTTAATATTGTGGTGCTCTATCCATCCATGTCTTTGTTTGCAACTGTGGAGCACCCTAGCTTGAGTCAATCGAGCTCTACTTTTGCTATGCTCCAGTTTTTCACCAAGTCTAAATCTGTTCATGTTTTTGCCATGTTCACATGCTTGCAATTGTGTTTTCTGTTCCCTTTTGGCTCAAGGTCACTAAGGGACGTTTGTTAAGTTCTTTGAGTAGCTTGATGCCATGCCTTGCTTTGCCATGATATGTTCCTGTAGCATGTAGTTATCGTGCTCTAAACATTGCTTCCCAATGATAAATTCCTGATATGATGCTAATTTCACTAAGTTCGAAACCTGTTATCTTTTGCACTTTTGCCATGCTTGTTTGAACATGTTAACGAGTGAATTAGCCGTAGCTCAGTGTTCATCTTTTGTCAAGCATCTTGAGTGGATCCCTGCCATGTATTGTGTTGCCATGTTTGAGTGCTATAGCATATTTATCTTGATGCATTTAGATTGCTACTTGCTGTTTATCGCAGACTGGTACCATATTTGTTTTGCTTGCCATTTCCAAACCGTGCATCAGATTCTGGTGATCTGTATATCGATTTCAACCGAAATCACCTCCCCTTTCCAGTGACACTCTTGGATTTCCATGTTGAGGCCAGGTTCAATCATTCCTTTCCAAATCATGCATATGCATCATATGCCGCATCCCGCATATCATACCATGGTCGTGTGTTGGTTGTTTACTATGTTGTGTGCTTTCCGGTATTGCTTCTTCGGGTTGGTTCCGATAACGCCGCGTTTGTGAGGACCCGTTCGACTATGCCCGTTTGTCTTCTTCATGGACTCATTCTTCTTCCTTGTGGGATCTCAGGCAAGATGACCATACCCTCGAAATCACTTCTATCTTTGCTTGCTAGTTGCTCGCTCTTTTGCTATGCCTATGCTGCGATACCTACCACTTGCCTATCATGCCTCCCATATTGTTAAGCCAAGCCTCTAACCCACCTTGTCCTAGCAAACCGTTGTTTGGCTATGTTACCGCTTTGCTCAGCCCCTCTTATAGCGTTGTTAGTTGTAGGTGAAGATTGGAGTTGTTCCTTGTTGGAACATGGATATTTTGTTGGGATATCACAATATCTCTTATTTAATTAATGCATCTATATACTTGGTAAAGGGTGGAAGGCTCGGTCTTATGCCTGGTGTTTTGTTCCACTCTTGCCGCCCTAGTTTCCGTCATCTCGGTGTTATGTTCCCGGATTTTGCGTTCCTTACACGGTTGGGTTATAATGGGAACCCCTTGACAGTTCACCTTGAATAAAACTCCTCCAACAAGGCCCAACATTGGTTTTACCATTTGCCACCTACCCTTTTCTTTCCCTTAGGTCGGCCAACCCAAGGGTCATCTTTATTTAACCCCCCCCAGGCCAGTGCTCCTCTAAGTGTTGGTCCGAACCGAGTAGACTGCGGGGCCACCTCGAGGCAACTTGAGGGTTGGTTCTACTCATAGGATGTCTCATCTGAGTGTGCCTTGAGAACAAGATATGTGCAGCTCCTATTGGGATTTGTCGGCACATTCGGGCGGCTTTGCTGGACTTGTTTTACCATTGTCGAGGATGTCTTGTATCCGGGATGCCGAGCCTGATAGGATTGTCTTGGGAGAAGGGATATCCTTCGTTGACCATGAGAGCTTGTGATGGGCTAAGTTGGGACACCCCTGTAGGGTATTGAACTTTCAAAAGTCGTGCCTGCGGTTATGGGCAGATGGGAATTTGTTAATGTCTGGTTGTAGAAAACCTGAAGTTGATCTTAATTAAAATACATCAACCGCGTGTGTAACCGTGATGGTCTCTTCTCGGCGGAGTCCGGGAAGTGAACACGGTGTTGAAGTTATGCTTGACGTAGGTTGTTCTAGGATCACTTCTTGATCATAGTTCATCGATCGTGCTTTTGCCTTCTCTTCTCGCTCTCTTTTGCGAATATGGTAGCCACCATATATGCTAGTCGCTTGCTGCAGCTCCACATCATATATTTACCTTACCTATAAGCTTAAATAGTCTTGATTGCGAGGGTGTGAGATTGCCGAGTCCCCGTGACTCACAGATACTTCCAAAACTAGCTTGCAGGTGCCGATGTTGCCGTGCAGGTGCCGCAACCAAGCTCAAGGAGGAGCTCTATGAAGATCTTGTCCTTTGTGTTGTTTCGTTTTCAGTCGATCAGTAGTGGAGCCCAGTTGGGACGATCGGTGATCTGTGTAGCTTTTGGGGTAGTCTTCTTTTATTTTGGTTCCGTAGTTGGACCTTGATTGTATCTGGATGATGTAATGCTTTATTCCTATATTGTGTGAAGTGGAGATTGTAAGCCAACTATGTATCTTTTTCCCTTATGTATTACATGGGTTGTGTGAAGATTACCTCACTTGCGACATTGCTTTCAATGCGGTTATGCCTCTAAGTCATGCTTCGACACGTGGGAGATATATCCGCATCGAGGGCGTTACAAGTTGGTAATTAGAGCCTTCCCCGACTTAGGAGCCCCCTGCTTGATTGAATCGCTGGCGTTGTTGAGTCTAGAAAAAAAATGTTTTGAGTCATTTAGGATTATATATATATCGGAGAGTAGGAATTATTTTTACTCCTCAGTCCCTTCGTCGCTCTGGTAAGGCATCCTGACGTAGAGTTTTGACTCTTCTCTTCTCAAATTTCACTAAATTTTTTTAGGATCACGCGGGTATCTTGGAATCGTTCCGATGGTTTTGTGACGAGAACATTGTTCGTGGTGCCTCCTGACATTTAGGGGTTGTGGCAGTGTCCCGGGGAGTTGATCTCCGAGGTGTTGTCATCACAGTTTTATCCTTGCAGTTCTGGAATACCTAAGTTTAGTTTCGTCGACATCGAAAATCTCTTTTATGCAGTTGTTGGTGAGATAACCTCGACGCCACCCAGTACCGGGGCGGGAGTTCGGGAGTATTGCCATAACTCGTATAACGGATGCTTTTCCAAGGTTGAGGTAAACGATTTCCGAAGGTTTCTTGGTTATGTGTTGAAGGATGGATACAGCTGGATGTAGGATTTGCTAGTTTTGGGTGAGATATTATGCTTCCCCTATATCCCCAACAACTGATTGCATAACTGGAAAGTTTTGGGAGTTTATAAGTGGGAATTCAAGTAGCTCTTAGGATATCTTTCCGACAGATGTATGATATGAAATTGGGGTTCGACGTCTAGTGGTCCGCCTATCCACGGTTGGTTTTACAGTGGTCTCGTTGTGTCTTAAAGAGTCCTTGGCTATGCCGACTCGGGGATGCTTCGTATGTCATGTGCTCTGCCTTGTACATGATGGTGTTGTACGATCGAGCCCGTGTAGGCCCCACCATGAAAACTTTGGACGAAATCTCTATCATATCTTTGTTCCGGCTTATTCTGCAAGCCAATCCTTTGTTTTGTTTCGAGTTGTGGTATTCGAGTTGCTTCAATGTCAAGTGTTGATTCCCTACCTTCCCCAAAGGTGTTCTCATGTTCCCATGTGAATACTAATCCTTGTTGATCATCGAGATTGTCATGGAAATCCTTTTCAACCGGTGTGTTTCTCTTCAAGTGGATCCGTTCATTTTCAACATTTGCAAGATTCAATCTCAGCTTTCTCAACGGTGTTCGTTTCATCCATCCCAAATTGTCTTTGTTTTCCCGCCCACCCACCCCTTTTTCTTCAAGGACTCAGATTTCTTTATCAAGTATCCATCTTATGGATGTGAAGTTTCTTCGTTCTTTCCGTCAATGTGCTTACCCGGTGATTCTCATGAAGATTCTAACGGAGCTTCAAGTTCGTCACTCTTCACTCATTTTCTCCTTCGGTGGATCCAATTCATGCTTTGTTGATCCTTTTTACCCGTTTCAAATGCCTTCTCATACCGGCGCACCTCTTAATCATTCACCTCTCGCTATTCATTTGTTCCGGAGTGCTGAAGATATTTCGAAGATTCGTGTTTTCTACTCTTAATCCGTTTAATCTATTTTGAGGATGGTATATCATTCAAGCCATTTAATTGAACTGGTGCAATATCTTTCAAGTAATCATTTCAACGGTGTTTCTTTTGAGTGGGCCCTAACCCACAGGTCTTTTCCCAGGATCTTACCTGACTTTTCTTATTTTCCCGGAGGTATTCTCAAATTCTTTTCGAAGTTTGACGTAATAATGATTTATCATCAGTCAAATGTCTTCTCAAAGATCTGTCAAAATCTTTTCATCGTTGGCTCAACCTCTCCTCTTTTAATCATTCCGGAGTGTCTCAACAATTCTTGGTGGTGTTTCTCGTCATCATTCTCATATTTTGAAGACCGAAGAAGAATTTTTCCTCCATATCTTATCCGTTCTCTCAAAGATTCGTGATTCTAGTTTGAGGCCATCCTCTCATAATTGTTTTTGATTGTGGGAAATCTTTTCACCTATCCGGAGTAATTCAGAAGTTTTTTTTTCAGTTTGATTCCCTGGAGCCCATCTTCTCAGAATTATTCATTCCAGATTTCAGCTCGCTTTCTCCAAATCTTACCAGTGCGACGATTAAATATCCTCTTACCAGTTCGTGATCTCTTTGTTATCATGTATCTTAACTCTCTCATGTATGTTCGTTCATTTGCTAATCCTTATCGGTGATTCATCCTTTTAATTCATTCGTTGTTTCAATCCTACCGGTGGTCCATTATGTTTGCGCTATATCTATCTAAATCCTTTCTACGAGAATAAGTAATATGTCAAATCCGTTGCTTGTCATCAATTTGAATTCGTGAAGGATAATCATAATGTAATTCTTATTCTTGCTTCATCGAGTTTATTCAATTTCTTTCTCCAGAGTGGTTCATCATATCACATTCTCAGTTCGAGATGCTTTATCTTTTCTTTTCCCGAAGTTCCAAGCTCTCATCATCACGGAGATCCATCTAAATCATTACAAGGTTTCACCTTGTGTTCTCAACTTCTTTTTCCTTCCGTCTTCATCATCCTTTTTGTTACTGGAGTTCTTCATGGATGTTCTACACGATCATTCATCAAGGAAATAATCCCTTCTCCAAGTGTTCATTGCGATTCTTTTCTAAGGAGCTCAAGCATTTCTTCATATCGCATTCCGAAGTGCAATTCTTTTTACCGTATCATTTCAGGTGGTATTATGTCATTCTTGATAATTTGAGCTCATGTGTCATGATTCGCATGTTGTTAAGAATGATATATTTTATATCCATCAATCTCGTCATTGGAGTTATCTTGGGTTACATTTCACGTAAAGCCTTCCCTAAGGATTGTTGCTATTATGGCGCTTATAAATGACACAAGTTCTTTTACCCTCCTGGTGAATAAGTTTCTCGTCTCCTTGGTGTTATCTATCCAATCTTCTGTTTTTCCGTTGGTGGCAGAATTTTCACCTCTTAGTTTGAGATGTTTTCTATAAGTCCACTACAACCTTGTTCTTTTCGTTGTTGGTTTTCCAACAACTCCGTTCGACCCTTCTCCTAAAGATGCCTTTTTAAGCTATGTTAGGGCAGAAGTTGCCTTTTTCTTCTCCTTTCTTTTATTTCAATTATCTATCTTATATTCTTTTGTTCTGGAGGTATTGTGATGTTGCTCTCTTCAACCCATTCTTCTTGTTCTTGTCAGGACCTTGTTCTTTTCATGTCTATCCATTTAACCGGAGTGTTGTGCCCTTTTGCTCTAGTTCTTTTCGCCTTATCAAGCCTTGCATCTCTTTTCAACCGGAGTGCTGTCTGAGGTTTTCTTACACCTTGTTCCATTCATTCAATAGTTCCGGAGGTAGTGTGTTGTGATTTCATCAAGTATCTTCTCATCTTACCAAGTTCTTATTCAATTCCTTTTCTTTTCAATCGGAGTGCTGCTCGAAGTTGTTCTTCCTTGTTCCTTTTTTCTAACGGAGTGTTTTCAACTTCGTTCATCTCCGTGGAATTCTCTTCTCGAAATGGCTTAACATTTTCAAGGTTTGTTGGTTTCACTCATTTGTCAAAGAAGCAACTTAGTTTTACCTCTTCTCTTTCTCTTCCGTTTTCCCTACGGTGCCATTCTAGATCTCGGGACGAGATCCTCTTGTAGTGGTGGAGTGTTGTAACGCCCCGAGACCGATGTGCCAGGTGTCCTCCAGTTATTCGCTGTTGTTGCCTTATCATTGCTTGAGTGTCATGCATTGCATATAATGTCATCATGTGCATTTCATTTGCATACATGTTCGTCTCATGCATCCGAGCATCTTCCCCATTGTCCGTTTTGCAATCCGGCGCTCCTATGTCATCCGGTGTCCCTTTCTACCTCTTTTCGTGTGCGGGTGTTAAACGTTTTCGGATTGGACCGATACTTGTCATGCGGCCTTGGTATACTACCAGTAGACCGCCTGTCAAGTTTCGTGCCATTTGGAGTTCGTCTGATACTCCAATGGTTAACCGAGGGACCGAAAAGGCCTTGTGTGTGTTGAAGCCCAACAGCCTTCCAAAGTGGCCCAAAACCCACCTAAACCTCCTCCATCATCTAGATCATTCGATCACGATCGTGTGGTCGAAAACCGCACCTCATTTGGAGCCTCCTAGCTCCTCCTACCTATAAAAAGGTATCTTCCCCGAAAATCCCGGGTCATTCGCACCCTAACCCTAGCTCCCCGCACATCCGCCGCGTCGGACACGTCCGGTCCGGCCGGACGAAGCTGCCGCCGCCGCCCCGCGCCAATAGAGTGCCCCCACGTGGCACTCGGCGCCCGCCGCAGCCGCGGCCCGCACGGGCCCGAGGCCGGCCCTCCCGCGCCCCGCGCCTCCTTCCGCCTCCCAGCGCCGCCCGCGCTCTACCCGATGCTGCCCTTCGCCGCCATCACGTCGCCGACCGGCAGCCACGCCGCCCGCGCTGGCCGGAGTTGCTCGCCGCCGCGCCGCCTCAACCTCCGGCGCCGGCAGCCGCGCCAGCGCCGCCCCCTCCGCGTCCGAGCGCCGCCTGGCCGCAGCGTCGCCGGATCCGGCCACCCCGGCCTCTCCTCCGGTCCCTCGAAGCTCCGACACATCTCCGGCGACCTCCCCTCCGGCGAACCTCGAAGTCCACGCCCGCCAGATCTGAGACCCAGTTTTCTCGCGGTTGACTTTTATCCCCGAAACCCTAATATTTTTGCAATCTTCATCATGCCATAACTCTGCATCCGTAGCTCCAATTCATGCATGTAGCATATCAAAATGTTCGCCTCGACTTGTACATCATTTCATATCATTGCATCATTGTCATTTGAGCTCATATTGATGCCCTAAATGCCGTTGGAAGAGGGCTATGTGAGGAATATTTCAGATCTGGTTCAGCAAATGGCTTTTTGTCATTTTTGCCATGATTAATGTGTGCATGCTATAATACTGAGCTCTACATGTGTTTTGTAGAATGCCATGCCATCTTTATAGGGGTGTATGCCATGTATTTTTATGATCTTTTTGGTGACTAGCACATGCACGCAAAGTAGCTTACTCGTTGATACTGATTTCAGGGACATGGAATTTCACTAAGTCCTTGTCCTGATTTTGTCGTTATGCCATATGTTCATGTTGTTTCCTAGTGATCCGTGCCTCTTTTGAGGATGATCAGTAAGGATGTTTTGTTAATATTGTGCTGCTCTATCCATCCATGTATTTGTTTGCAATTATGGAGCACCCTAGCTTGAGTCAATCGAGCTCTACTTTTGCTATAAAATGTTCCTGGCAGATTGTGAACATGTTTAGCGATTTTGCCAAGCTTATTGTTGTTGATCCGTGCATGCTATGTTGTAGTTCTTGCCATGTCTAGCTCCTATGCCATGACTTCTTGATGGGGGCATGCTTAGTTTGTCATGCAATGGCTCGTAGTGAGTGCATCGAGCTCGTAAACATACCTACTTGTTAACTGTTTTGCTATGCTCCAATTTTTCACCAACTCTGAATCTGCTCATGTTTTTGCCATGTTCACATGCTTGCAATTGTGTTTTCTGATCCCTTTTGGCTCAAGGTCACTAAGGGACTTTTGTTAAGTGATTTGAGTAGCTTGATGCCATGCCTTGCTTTGTCATGATATGTTCCCATAGCATGTAGTTATCGTGCTCTAAACATTGCTTCCCGATGATAAATTCCTGATATGATGTTAATTTCACTAAGTCTGAAACCTGTTATCTTTTGCACTTTTGCCATGCTTGTTTGAACCTGTTAATGAGTGAATTAGCCGTTGCTCAGTGTTTATCTTTTGTCAAGCATCTTGAGTGGATCCCTACCATGTATTTTCTTGCCATGTTTGAGTGCTGTACAATATTTATCTTGATGCATTTAGATGGCTACTTGCTGTTTATCGCAGACCGGTGCCATATTTGTTTTGCTTGCCATTTCCAAACCGTGCATCCGATTCCGGTGATTTTATACCGATTTCAACCGAAATCACCTCCCCTTTCCAGTGACACTCTTGAATTTCCAAGTTGAGGCCAGGTTCAATCATTCCTTTCCAAATCATGCATATGCATCATATGCCGCATCCCGCATATCATACCATGATCGTGTGTTGGTTGTTTACTATGTTGTGTGCTTCTTTCCGGTGTTGCTTCTTCGGGTTGGTTCCGATAACGTCGCGTTTGTGAGGACCCGTTCGACTACGACCGTTTGTCTTCTTCATGGACTCGTTCTTCTTCCTTGTGGGATCTCAGGCAAGATGACCATACCCTCGAAATCACTTCTATCTTTGCTTGCTAGTTGCTCGCTCTTTTTCTATGCCTATGCTGCGATACCTACCACTTGTTATCATGCCTCCCATATTGTTAGGCCAAGCCTCTAAACCACCTTGTTCTAGCAAACCGTTGTTTGGCTATGTTACCGCTTTGCTCAGCCCCTCTTATAGCATTGTTAGTTGCAGGTGAAGATTGGAGTTGTTCCTTGTTGGAACATGGATATTTTGTTGGGATATCACAATATCTCTTATTTAATTAATGCATCTATATACTTGGTAAAGGGTGGAAGGCTCGGTCTTATGCCTGGTGTTTTGTTCCACTCTTGCCTCCCTAGTTTCCGTCATATCGGTGTTATGTTCGCGGATTTTGTGTTCCTTACACGGTTGGGTTATAATGGGAACCCCTTGACAGTTCGCCTTGAATAAAACTCCTCCAGCAAGGCCCAACATTGGTTTTACCATTTGCCACCTAGCCTTTTCTTTACCTTGGGTCGGCCAACCCAAGGGTCATCTTTATTTAAACCCCCCCGGGCCAGTGCTCCTCTGAGTGTTGGTCCGAACCGAGTAGACTGCGGGGACACCTCGGGGCAACTTGAGGGTTGGTTTTACTCGTAGGATGTCTCATCTGAGTGTGCCCTGAGAACGAGATATGTGCAGCTCCTATCGGGATTTGTTGGCACATTCGGGCGGCTTTGCTGGACTTGGTTTACCATTGTCGAGGATGTCTTGTAACCGGGATGCCGAGCCTGATCAGATTGTCTTGGGAGAAGGAATATCCTTCGTTGACCGTGAGAGCTTTTGATGGGCTAAGTTGGGACACCCCTGCAGGGTATTGAACTTCCGAAAGCCATGCCCGCGGTTATGGGCAGATGGGAATTTGTTAATGTCCAGTTGTAGAAAACCTGAAGTTGATCTTACTTAAAATACATCAACCGCGTGTGTAACCGTGATGGTCTCTTCTCGGCAGAGTCTGGGAAGTGAACATGGTGTTGGAGTTATGCTTGACGTAGGTTGTTCTAGGATCACTTCTTGATCATTGTTCATCGACTGTGCTTCTGCCTTCTCTTCTCGCTCTCTTTTGCGAATATGGTAGCCACCATATATGCTAGTCGCTTGCTGCAGCTCCACATCATATCTTTACCTTACCTATAAGCTTAAGTAGTCTTGATCGCGAGGGTGTGAGATTGCTGAGTCCCTGTGACTCACAGATACTTCCAAAACCAGCTTGCAGGTGCCGATGTTGCCGTGCAGGTGCCGCAACCAAGCTCAAGGAGGAGCTCTATGAAGATCTTGTCCTTTGTGTTGTTTCATTTTCAGTCAATCAGTAGTGGAACCCAGTTGGGACGATCGGGGATCTGTGTAGCTTTTGGGGTAGTCTTCTTTTATTTTTGTTCCGTAGTCAGACCTTGATTGTATCTAGATGATGTAATGTTTTATTCCTGTATTGTGTGAAGTGGAGATTGTAAGCCAACTATGTATCTTTTTCCCTTATGTATTACATGGGTTGTGTGAAGATTACCTCACTTGCGACATTGCTTTCAATGCGGTTATGCCTCTAAGTCGTGCTTCAACACGTGGGAGATATAGCCGCATTGAGGGCGTTACAGGGCGCTGGAGCTCAAGTGCATGAGAATGGATAAGCGAGGAGGTAGAAGGCATGGGTAAAAGGGGGTAAATCCTTGTCCCTTTATAAAGGCGAAAGAGGCGATGCATCTCCCCACTTGCCTGGTAAAACCTCTTATTCCCCAGGCATCGTAATTGATGGCGCGGTTGGGTTACCCACATCCGTATTGATGAGAATCCCGTAATAAGGGGGACACGATCTCTGCTTTGACAAGACGTTTCAAGAAAACCACCCCATGTTATGTGGGGTGCGGGTTGAGAAAAACGGTTTGAATAATGACTGAGCCATGACGTGATGTCGTGCTATCAGAACGTTTCAGCAAATTAGATTTGTGGAAATATTATTCTCTCTGCGGTAGTATGTGGAACTTGCTTTGCAGAACCAGACACTATTCTGGTGTTCAAAATCTTCTATGGAGTATTCGGAGGAGGAACCCGCCTTGCAATGCCGAAGACAATACTGCGCGCCAGACTCATCGTCACTGAAGACTAGTTTAGGGGCTACTGAGGGATCCTGGAGTAGGGGGTCTCCGGATAGCCAGACTATTGGACTATGAAGATACAAGATTGAAGACTTCGTCCCATGTCCGGATGGGACTCTCCTTGGCGTGGAAGGCAAGCTAGGCAATACAGATATGTAGATCTCCTCCCTTGTAACCGACTCTGTGTAACCCTAGCCCCCTCCGGTGTCTATATAAACCGGAGGGTTTAGTCCGTAGGACAACATACAATCATACCATGGGCTAGCTTCTAGGGTTTAGCCTCTACGATCCCGTGGTAGATCAACTCTTGTAATACTCATATCATCAATATCAATCAAGCTGGACATAGGGTATTACCTCCATCAAGAGGGCCTGAACCTGGTTAAACATCGTGTCCCTTGCCTCCTATTACCATCTTCCTGAGACGAACAGTTTGGGACCCCCTACCCGAGATCAGCCGGTTTTGGCACCGACAGATGCGATGATGAATGCAACAAACAAACAAACAAAACACATGACAACAACGAAAAACATGGAGCGTCGGTCTTGGGTCGTTACATTTTGCTACCATATTATAAGACTTCCCAGCTCCACACACATCTACGTCATGTGCTGGACTATCCCTGGTAATCGCTCTACCCAAGCTTTGAGAGTTTTGGCTACAACGGTTGCCAATCACCACCTACTGTTGGGTAAGAACTGGTAAGATTTTGAGATTTGCTTGATGGACTTATGACACACCGCCACTTTATAGTAGTTTGTAGGATCATATTCTTGTGTGTTTCTATTGCTACTAGCCATGGCAGGAGCACAAGCCGACAAGATTGAATGGAAGAACATGACGAAGAAGGAGCTTCATGATAAATTTCTGTAATTTTTGAGTCTGTTGGGAAACGAAGCATGGAAAACAAAAAAATTCTACGCACATACAAGATCTATCCATGGAGATGCATAGCAACGAGGGGGGAGAGTGTGTCTATGTACCCTCGTAGGCCGTAAGCGGAAGCATCAGATATCGTGGTTGATGTAGTCGTACTTCTTCACGATCCAACCGATCAAGTACAGACCGTACGACACCTCCGCGTTCAGCACACGTTCAGCTTAGTGACGTCCTCGCCTTCTTGATCCAGCAAGACAGGCGAAGTAGTAGATGAGTTCCAGTAGCACGACGGTGTGGTGATGATGATGGTGATGTGATCTCCGCAGGGCTTCGCCTAAGCACTACGAAAATATGACCGAGGGAGTAAACGGTGGACGGGGGCACCGCACACGGCTAAGACAATGTTGTATCTTGTGTGGCGCCCCCTCCCCAAATATATATAGCTGGGAGGGAGATAGGAGAAGCCAAAGGAGGCGTCCAAGTAGTAGGAATCCTACTTCGGGTCCCTCCCAAGCCGTGCCCCCCTTTCCTTATTTGGAGTGTGGAGAAAGGCATGGGAGGGTGCTCCCCCTTTCCTTTCTCCCATGAGAGGGAAAGGCAGGAGGGGCTAGCCCTCCCCTTTTCCTTCCGTAGGGCTGGTAAAACAATGGAAGGGGTGCACCAACCCCGATGGGCCGACAAGTCCCCTCCTTTGGCCCATAAGGCCCATATCTTGCCGGGGGGGGGGGGGGGTGCCCGGAACCCCTTCCGGTGACCCGTTTCCTTCCTGGTACGTCCCGAAACACTTCCGGTTTCCAAATACCATCGTCCTATATATCAATCTTTACCTCTTGACCATTTTGAGACTCCTCGGCATGTCCGTGATCTCATCCAGGACTCTTTCTTTGACTGGTCCATTTTGAACTTCTTCAAAAATTTCTCAAGGTATGTGCTTTGTGAAAGTACTATTAAGCGTCTCGATCTATCCCTATAGATCTTGATGCCCAATGTGTAAGTAGCTTCACTAAGGTCTTTCATTGAAAAATTTGTATTCAAGTATCCTTTTATGCTATCCGAAAATTCTATATCATTTCCAATCGATAATATGTCATCCACATGTAATATCAGAAATGCTACAGAGCTCCCACTCACTTTCTTGTAAATATAGGCTTCATCATAAGTCTGTATAAAACCATATGCTTTGATCACCTCATCAAAGCGTATATTCCAACTCCGACATGCTTGCACTAGTCCATAGATGGATCGCTAGAGCTTTTGCACTTTGTTAGCATCTTTAGGATCGACAAAACCTTCTGGTTGTATCATATACATCTCTTCTTTAAGACATCCATTGAGGAATGCAGTTTTGATGTCCATTTGCCAGATTTCATAATCATAAAATGCAGCAATTGCTAACATGATTCAGACGGACTTAATCATTGCAACGGGTGAGACAGTCTCATCGTAGTCAACCCCTTGAACTTGTCGAAAACCTTTCGCGACAAGTCGAGCTTTGTAGATGGTGACATTACCATCAACGTCTGTCTTCTTCTTGAAGATCCATTTATTCTCAATGGCTTGCCAATCATCGGGCAAGTCAACCAAAGTCCACATTTTGTTCTCATACATGGATCCCATCTCAGATTTCATGGCCTCAAGGGGGAGACCAGGGCAGGATTACCTTACCACTCTGGTGCAGAACATGCTCTGTTCGACCTACGAGGTCCAGTAGTAACTTGATCTAAAGTTTCATGATCATCATCATTAGCTTCCTCTCTACTTGGTGTAGGCATCACGAGAACAGATTTCTCTGATGTGCTACTTTCCAATTTGAGAGAAGGTACAATTACCTCATCAAGTTCTACTTTCCTCCCACTCACCTTTTTTGAGAGAAACTCCTTCTCTAGAAATGTTTCATTCTTGGCAACAAAGATCTTGCCTTCGGATTTGTGGGAGAAGGTGTACCCAATTGTTTCCTCAGGGTATCCTATGAAGACGCACTTCTCCGGTTTGGGTTCGAGCTTATCAGGATTAAGCCTTTTTACATAAGTGTCACAACCCTAAACTTTAAGAAACAACAACTTAGGTTTCTTGCCAAACCATATTTCGTATGGTGTCGTCTAAACAGATTCAGATGGTGCCCTATTTAATGTGAATGCGGCTGTCTCTAATGCATAACCCCAAAACGATAGTGGTAAATCGGTAAGAGACATCATAGAACGCACCATATCCAATAAAGTACAGTTATGACGTTCAGATACACCATTTCGCTTTGGTGTTCCAGGTGGCGTGAGTTGTGAAACAATTCCACATTGTTTTAAATGACGGCCAAACTCATAACTCAAATATTCGCCTTCGCGGTCATATCGTAGAAACTTTGTTTTCTTATTACAATGATTCTCCACTTCACTCTGAAATTCTTTGAACTTTTCAAATGTTTTAGACTTGTGTTTTATCAAGTAGATATACCCATACCTACTCAAATCATCTATGAAGCTCAGAAAATAACGATACCCGCCGCATGCTTCAACTCTCATCGGACCGCATACATCGGTATGTATTATCTCTACTCCTAATGTCTCTGTTGGTAGTCTCCGTTCCATGGTTAATTTTTGTCCCACCTACCATGGTGTTTTTCGTCCTCCCTCCCACCTCCCATCTCCCAGCGATTCCCCCTGAACCGACGAGTGGCAAAAAAAACTCAAAGCAAACCACCTAGAGATGCCTCTACGTACTCCCCTCGCAAGCAACAGAACCAGATGAAAAAACCTACGAAGAAAAACCAGGAAAAAACGGGCACGACCCGCACGCATGCAAGCACGATGACCTCGAGCGACTACCTCTCGCATGCACAACTCACATTCGTTCCTGCGCTACATTCGTCCCTTCGCCACCGCCCTCCCATCGATCCGCCATCGATCCCTGTGCTACCTACATCCTTTCACCGCTGCCCTCCCATCAAGCCGCCTCTGCACTCCCATCAAGCCGCCCTCCTCCTTTTGTTCGAGGCTAGGAGCTTCCCTTCCCAATACGATCTGATGGAGAGAGTGCCAGATCCACCCTGGGGAGCCGACGTAGAGCCTCCACGTCGGTGAGCAGCAGCAGCCCGATTAAAGGTGGGTGCCCGAGATCGTCCAGTAGCTCGCCGCACCTAGCAGAGGAGCAGCAACATCCACCGGCCACACAGATCGCCTCACCGCACCGCAAACCAGCGAGGGCAGGGGCACCTAGCAGAGGAGCGTGCGGAAAGCTCGTCACCATCCATGCCACGGCCCCTTTCTTACTGGGCCATGGCGGCGGAGGTCGACGGCACCCGGAAGCACGGGGCGGCGGCGGCCTTCCCAAAACAGTATGAACTCAACTCCTCTCAATTTAATTCTTTTATGACGCTTTCCAAAGCCGATGATGACCACGCCGTGGACCCACACAACGGAGGACATGGATGCCGGACATGGAGATGAGGATGGCCGTGGCATCATCGACTATGGTGGTCGCGAGGAGCAGTCGCAAGACTGGACAACAAACAAGCCAAGAACTACCTGGTGCTCCCCGTGATTCTGGAACGGGAGGCGGGTCGCTACCCCTACTTCCCATGAAGCTAACGATGATCACATGGCCGTCATGTGGCAGCGAGGAGGTGGCTGTGGAGGGGAAGGAGGATGCGGTTGGAGATGCGTGGACAAGAGATTCTCCACCTTTGATTGAGAGGCAAGCATGAAGAAGCTAACCGACTTTTGGTAAGTGCTGTATCTACTGTTACTGTTTGTTGATAGGAGTTCTTCTTTGTGGAAGAGGAGGAAGAACTACATGACCTCTTCACTGTTGTTTGTTCATTTTCAGAGAGAGTATTAGAGAGAAATGGAGGATGTGCTTCAGGATCAAGGCATTTCTATTGATGAGCTTATGCATGAGAAGGGAAGGAGCTCAATCAGGTTTGTCTATCTTTTGCCAGAGTGCATTTGCATTACATATTGTTGGTTAATGCTCTGATTTTCCAATATGTATGTTAAGGTGTGCTTCTTCTGTATGTAACTCCTGTGGTGCGGTTGAAACAAATTCAGCCTCTTTGCTGGCCAAAGTTCTTTATTTATTTATTTATTTTGATTTTGCACATCATAGCCAATGATAGTTTATCTTCCTATTTCTTACCTTACTATTACCTTTTATTCTAACTGCAGGCATACTATAATGCATATTGCAGCGGAAGACAGGAAATGAGAAGAAGATGCTAACATGCATGCCGCAAATATAATTATGCAGAGAAAGCATTACTACATGTATAGACTCATAGAGGACGAATATGATGATTTAGGTGATGCTCCCACAAGGAAGAGTGGAGATGCAGGTGGGGAAAGAGCACAAATAGACAGTTAACCTAGAAAGAGTGCATTCTATATTGTTTGTTGTTGTTGTTGTTGTTGTTGTTGTTGTTGTTGTTGTTGTTGTTGTTGTTGTTGTTGTTGTTGTTGTTGTTGTTGTTATTGTTGTAGGAAACCTCACTTACTTGATGCTGCCACAGTTCAAGCCCGTTGTTCCATGGCACTGTATCATTCTTTCATTGTAGGTATTAGTTTCACACCGCGCTTCCGTGAGAATCGAGTTACAAAGCCGATGATCTAAACTTTGATCATTTTTTACCATTTCTTTGTTTTTTAGCATACATATTTCAGCTTATAGGCTCCCCTTCTCCCCTCTTTTTGCATGAACGTGTTGTATCCATTATAATACCTTGTTCTCATTTATTCACAAGATAATGAAAGGAATGGTTCCGCGTAGCTTCTGCACACTGTCTGTCGGGGATATACCCTGTGGTATAACCCGACCGGAAGTATGACCCGGCCGGGCTTGGCGACTCACTAGTAACCCGCCCTAACTTGGCGACTCACGAAGTGACCCGCCCGGATCTCTCCACTCATTGATGACCCAACTGGGCCTGGTGACACATTGGTAACCCGGCAGGCGAGTCAGACGGACGACAAGGCCCAAGGCCCAGTATGCCGGTTCGTTTGATGATATGTCGGCTTAAGAGGAAAGGCATAAGGAATATTCTCCTACAAAGGAAGCAAGACTAGGACTCCAATTGTAATAGAGTAATCCTAATCCTACTAGAACTAGTCATGTAACCCGCCCCTCCAACATATATAAGGATGGACAGGGCACCCCAAGAGGGAGAAGTACCACAAGTTGCAAAGGTTTTTACAAGTTAGGTTTAGATAGACAAACTAAATAGCTCTCGAGATAGAGCACCCTTGTAATCGTGATCATCATCAATATTAACGAAGCAGGATGTAGGCTTTTACCCCCACCATGAGGGGCCAAACCTGGGTAAAACCTCGCGTCTCTCGTCCCACCCAACCCGTCTCAAGCTACCACATAGATGCATTGGCCTCGCGACTAAGTCCTGACACTAAGGACATCTGCCGTGACAATTCCACTATAGTTAGCGTCCACCGCGGGGCTTGCGCATGGTGGTGTTGAGTTCTTGGAGGGATCTTTTTTAGGGACCGAGAATCTCTCCATGTGCGGGATTAACAAGCCGGTACGTAAGGATCTACTTCAACTTCAAGTTCATCAGTTTGAGATGGAAGTTCTTTTTTTAACCTCGGATTTAAGTCGGAAAAAGTAACTACGGAGACGACGACACACATATATGTCCTCCGTGCAATCAAGTGGAGGAGTATCCAAGGTTAACAGATACAAATGCAAAGGAATATTTGAGGTAGCACACGCGTGGTGAGAACAACTATAAAATTCCATATAAGATGCTCTCAGCTGCGCGCTGGCACACCGCTGATCCGCCGAAACCGGCAAGAAATCAGTCTCACCCAGATAAGCCGCCACTTTATGGTATGAGTCGTGGTCGCTACTTCAAAGACAACTGTCTGAATCCGTCGCTACTTGTGAGCAGTCACGTGTCAAAGATGGCGGCGGCTTGTGGCCTTGTGAAGTCTTCGGGTCGACCTAGCGCACGCACAGGGATCAAGGATTCAAGTGCTGAACGATGCAAAAAACAAAGTATGATGGATTCCCCAGCTCCTGCTGCTTCCTATCAATACAAAGGCGTACTACTACTCTGAAGGATAGTACTACTACAAAGCCACGCAAAGACAAGTACGTGGAGCTTAAATATATATATATATATATATATATATATATATATATATATATATATATATATATATTAAAAAAATTGGGAAACATCCCATGATTCGGAAGACGATTCCGCTATCGAGCCGCCGTTGCTCTGTCGGTTGTTCGCCTCTGTGGCTGGCTTCAGCCGCTACAGCCGAGTCGCTGATCGTGCCAGAACCGGCCTGCTGCCACCTCCTCGCCCGCTGAACTGCCGCGTCATTTGCCTATCTTCGAGTCGCCGTCGCCTCGACACACTCCTCCGGCTGCGTTGGCCTCCAAATCGTTGAGTCGCCTTCAAGCTGATTCCGGCAATGGCCTGTTGTCGGTGTCAAAACCGGCGGATCTCTGGTAGGGGGTCCCGAACTGTGCGTCTAAGGCTGGTGGTAACAGGAGGCGGGGGACACAATGTTTACCCAGGTTCAGGCCCTCTCGATGGAGGTAATACCCTACTTCCTGCTTCATTGATCTTGATGATATGAGTATTACGAGAGTTAATCTACCACGAGATCGTAGAGGCTAAACCCTAGAAGCTAGCCTATGATTATGATTGTTGTTGTCCTACGGACTAAACCCTCCGGTTTATATAGACACTGGAGGGGGCTAGGGTTACACAGAGTCGGTTATAAGGGAGGAGATGTACATATCTGAATTGCCAAGCTTGCCTTCTACGCTAAGGAGAGTCCCACCCGGACACGGGACGAAGTCTTCAATCTTGTATCTTCATAGTCCAATAGTCCGGCTGTCCGAGGACCCCTAGTCTAGGACTCCCTTAGTAGCCCCTGAACCAGGCTTCAATGACGACGAGTCCGGCGCGCAGATTGTCTTCGACATTGCAAGGTGGGTTCCTCCTCTGAATACTCCATAGAAATTTTTGAATACAAGGATCATGTCTGGCTCTGCAAAACAAATTCCACATACCACCATAGAGAGTATATTATTCCACAAATCTAATCTGCTGACAACGTTTCATAACATGACATCCTGCCATGGCCCGGTCATTACGAACCATTTTTCCTTGCCTGCCACTGCATGTGTTGCGAGGCGGTTTTATTGGCACGTCTTGTCAAAGCAGAGATCATGTTCCTCTTATCACGGGATTCTCATCAATACGGATATGGGTAACCCAACCGCACCATCAATCGCGGCGCTTGGGCAATAAGCGATTTCATGGGGCAAGTAGGGAGGCACACAATTTCTACTTCCTTTATAAAGGGACAAGGACTCCTCTTTTTCACCCACGCCTTCTTCTTCCCCTACCCATCCATTCTCGCGCACTCAAGCTCCAGCGCCCAAATTCTCATTTTCTCCGCAAAGCCATTCCAAACATGTCCGGAGCGGGAGGCAAGTGGATGGTCCCCTCTGTTACGGAGGAGAACATTACGAAGCTCCGGGAAGCCGAATACCTGGCCACAGACATCGCGCACCAGCTCCCAGACGCAGGGCAGATCGTCCCTACTCCGGCACCCCATGAGAGGGTTGTATTCCTCACCCACTTCATCCGTGGGCTGGGATTTCCCCTCCACCCATTTGTCCGCGGGCTCATGTTCTACTACGGGCTGGACTTCCATGATCTGCCCCCCAATTTCATCCTCAACATCTTGGCGTTTATCGTCGTGTACGAGGCCTTCCTCCGCATCAAGCCCCACTTCGGCCTGTGGCTGAAGACCTTCAACGTGAAACCAAAGGTGGTGGTCGGCCAGCAAGCAGAGTGCGGAGGCTCCATGGTGGGCAAAATGCCCAACTTCACCTGGCTCGAAGGCTCCTATGTGGAGACCGTGAAAGGGTGGCAATAGGGGTGGTTCTACATCACCGAGCCGCGTGACACCAACTGGGTGGCGGCCCCCGAATTTCGATTCGGCATCCCCATGTGGCTCACCTCCTGGAAAGAGAAGGGCCTATCCTGGGGCTCATCGGTGGAGCTGACCGGACTCCAGAACTGTGTGAAAAATATGATATGCAAGAAAATCAAGCTTGTCAACGTAGTGCAGGTCATGCTCTTCCGCCGGATCCTTCCGTGTCAAAGACGGGCATTCAATATGTGGGAGTTCTACCCGGCCAAGCACCAGACGTTGCGAGAGCTTTTCGACACGATGCACCAAGACGTTTGGAGGGTGCTGTTCAAGGCCGCCGAGGTACCTCCTCCCCTTACCAAGGATCGCAGACTCAGCGCAAAGCGCCCTGCCAATCCGGTAAGCTCTTTATGTCTCATAAGATGTTCCTTTCCCCAGTATAATCATGCGAGGGATCTGAGCCTCCACGCTATTTTAACAGGAATGGGTAGCGACAGCGGAGCATATCGATTTTCCGGCCCCACTGCCCGATGATCCAGCAAGGGCTCTCTTAACAGAGATGCTGGTTCCGGTGCCCTATGGAGCGCCGGAGAAGAAGGCCAAGAAGAAGGTCGCGGGGACCAGAAAAGTTCTCCGGCGCAAGGTTATATCAGACTCATCGTCCGAAAACACCGAGACACACTCCTCCCACAAAAACAAGAAGAATGAAGAGGAAAGTTCTCCCCCCTAGGCGGGGGAGACAAGAAAAGGAAGGCCACCCCATCTGGGGAGGCCGAAGGGTCCAAAAAGGGAAGGACCCTCCTTCCGGACTGCTCCGCAACAGCCGCTTGCAGCGACGAGGAGTGGTTGCCTAGGGACAATCCCGTGGCGAAGTCGTAAGTATCCAGATACTATAATAGTTCTGGTATGTTTTGTTTTATTACTTCTTATCATGTCAACCATGATCATGCAGTCCATCCAAAGCCCATATCGACGTATCCTCTTCGGATGAGTCTTTGGGCCAGTCGGCGATGAAAAGCGATTCACTCATGACAGCCACCTCCCCCGGACTACGGACGACATCGAGGTGTTGTCTCAAAGGGCACCGACTGGGTGCATGGGGGGCAAGACTCCCGTGGGCTCTAATGTCGGGGGCCGCAACAAGTTTGGCCCCCAGCCGAATACTACGTCGGAACCTCCAGTGGTTCCAGATTTTGTCAGGAGACCCCTCGCTACGAGGGGCGAGCCGTCTGTGCCGATGGCCTTTTTCCATCCAGAGGCGTCGGACAACTTGCTGGAAGCGCTTCGTGGCGCTTCCATTGACGAAGAGCACCACACTATCATGAGTGCGGTGGTCGAGAAGGTTCGGTCTGCCAAAAGCGGACCGACCGAAGCCTATGCCTGCCTCCTAATAGGCTTTGAGGTAAGTAATCAAATTATGAGAAAATATCACAGTATAGACAGTAGCCCCTGATGCTCTGTTTGGTGTTCGCAAAGAAAGGCTGAACAGAGGATCAAATGGGAATCACAGGAGTCTAATCAGAATATGTCGATGTGAATAAGCAGGCTTTGCTGCTGGCCGCTGCCGCTCGTACTGCGGAGGTCTTCGGACTGAAGCGGGACCTTGAGCAGTCCGAGGAAGAGCTCGGCCTTACCAAGAGGCAGCTCGAAGAGAACAAAGGTAAGTGATACCCTGTTTGTATATTGATAAAGAAAAAAAAGAAAGTGGTTACTAAATCATGGGGTCATCATGAATTTTGCTAGGGGACACGACCGAAGTGGCGGCCATAAGGAAGGCGATGTCCAAGGCCGAAGACAGAGCGGCCCAAGAGCGCATCGAGCGCGAGAAGCAAGAGGTCCGAATCGGCGAGGTTCAACAAGAGCTCCAGGATTACGTCAAATAATACGAGTCCTTGGAGCGTGACTCTAAGAGGCAGGGGTCTGAGCTTGCGAAGGCCCTCGAGAACGCACAAAATGCCAAGGCTGAAGCTCAAAAGGCCCTCCAGGAGATTCAGGCGGTTAAGAAGATAGCGGCCGGTAAGGCATTCATTATGTGAAGCAAGCATGTGATGGAAACTTTCCTTTTACTTACCTGAATTCGAAGCTCTCCAAGAGAGTTCGCAGATCTACCCAGCAGCGTATCGGATGCCGCAGAGTTTTACCGGGCCGAGGAAGGGAGCTCGACGGAAAAATTGTTCTGGTCTCAATATACTGGGACCGAACATCCAGTGCCCTTGAGCGACCAGCTTAAGCAACTGGTCAAGCTTCACAAGGCGGCCGAACTAGCGATGAAGGGTCTCATAGTCTGGATGTGGCCTGGTGAGCCCCTGCCTGACAGCTACTTTGCCCTGGTAAAGCGGCTTGTGAATGCCTGCCCACGGCTTGAAGTCATAAAGCGGTCCGTCTGCATTGAAGGTGCACGCAGGGCCTTTTCCCGTGCGAAAGTGCACTGGGAAAAGATGGATGTTGAAAAGTTGGTGAAGGAGGGGCCACCGGAGGGCAAGGAGCATCGCCACCCTAAAAAGTATTATTATAGTGTCCAGAAGGGTGCCCGCCTTGTGGCGGAGGAATGTGCTAAGGATGTAATATTTGAAGGAATGTACTCATGTGATCCTGTAATATGAAAACAAGTTCATGTGCGCTATATAACACTTGTCGATTTAAAATATTACCTTCTGTGCGGCCATGGAACGTCTTAAAAGAAATAAAGGAAAATCCACGCCAAAGATGAAGGCCAGGGGGCCCACACCCTGCTCACGAGGGTGGGGGGTGCCCCCCCTAGGGCGCCCCCCTATCTTGTGGCCCCCCTGGTGGCTCTCCGATGCCCATCTTCTCCTATATGAGGTCTTTCGATGAGAAAAAAATAAGAAGAAACTTTTCGGGATGAGACTTCGCCGCCACGAGGCAGAACCTTGGCAGATCCAATCTAGAGCTCCGGAGAGCTGTTCTGTCGGGGATACTTCCTTCCCGGAGGGGGAAATCATCACCATCGTCATCACCAACGCTCCTCTCATCGGGAGAGGGTAATCTCCATCAACATCCTCACCAGCACCATCTCATCTCCAAACCCTAGTTCATCTCTTGTATCGAATTCTCGTCTCAAAGTCCGGGATTGGTTCTAGTAGGTTGCTCGTAGTATTGATTACTCCTTGTAGTTGATGCTAGTTGGTTCAATTGGTGGAAGATCATATGTTCAGATCCTATATGCATATTATTACCCCTCTGATTATGAACATTAATATGCTTTGTGAGTAATTACGTTCGTTCCTGAGGACAAGGGAGAAGTCTTGCTATGAGTAGTCATGTGAATTTGATATTCGTTTGATATTTTGATAAGATGTATGTTGTCTAGCCTCTAGTGGTGTTATGTGAACGTCGACTACATAACACTTCACCATTATTTGGGCCTAGAGGAAGTCATTGGGAAGTAATAAGTAGATGATGGGTTGCTAGAGTGACAGAAGCTTAAACCCTAGTTTATGCGTTGTTTCATAAGGGGCTGATTTGGATCCATATGTTTCATGCTATGGTTAGGTTTACCTTAATACTTTTGTTGTAGTTGCGGATGCTTGCAATAGAGGTTAATCATTAGTGGGATGCTTTTTCAAGTAAGAACAGTACCCAAGCACCGGTCCACCCACATATCAAATTATCAAAGTATCGAATGCGAATCATATAAACGTGATGAAAACTAGCTTGACGATATTCCCATGTGTCCTCGGGAGCGCTTTTCCTATTATAAGAGTTTGTTCCGGCTTGTCCTTTGCTACAAAAGGATTGGGCCACCTTGCTGCACTTTATTTACTTTTGTTACTTGTTGCTCGTTACAATTTATCATATCACAAAACTATCTGTTACCACTTATTTCAGTACTTGCAGAGAATACCTTGCTAAAAACCGCTTATCATTTCCTTCTGCTCCTCGTTGGGTTCGACACTCTTACTTATCGAAAGGACTACGATAGATCCCCTATACTTGTGGGTCATCAGCCCCCAGCCGGATACTACGTCGGAACCTCCAGTGGTTCCAGATTCTGCCAGGCGACCCATCGCTAAGGGGGGCGAGCCATCTGTGCCGATGGCCTTTGTCCATCCAGAGGCATCAGACAACTTGCTGGAAGCGCGTCGCGGCGCTTCCATTGACGAAGAGCACCGCACCATCGTGAGTGCGGTGGTCGAGAAGGTTCGGTCGGCAAAAGCAGATTGACCGAAGCCTATGCCAGCCTCCTAACAGGCTTTGAGGTAAGTAATAAAATTATGAGAAAATATCACAGCATAGACAGTAGCCCCTGATGCTCTGTTTGGTGTTCGCAAAGAAAGGCCGAACAGAGGATCAAATAACCATCACAGGAGTCTAATTAGAATATGTTTATGTGAATAAGCAGGCTTCGCTGCTGGCCGCTGCCGCTCGTACTACGGAGGTCTCCGGACTGCAGCAGGACCTTAAATGGTCCGAGGAAGAGGTCGGCCTTACCAAGAGGCAGCTCGAAGAGAACAAAGGTAAGTGATACCCCGTCTGTATATTGATAAAGAAAAAAGTGGTTATTGGAATATAGGATCATCATGAACTTTGCTAGGGGCCACGACCGAAGTGGCGGCCCTGAAAAAGGCATTGTCCGAGGCCGAAGACAGAGCGGCCAAGGAGCGCATCAAGCACGAGAAGCAAGAGGCCCGAGTCGGCGAGGTTCAGCAAGAGCTCTAGGATTTTGTCAAGAAATATGAGTCCTTGGAGCATGACTCTAAGACGCAGGGGTCCGAGCTTGCAAAGGCCCTCGAGAACGCACAAAATGCCAAGGACGAAGCCCAAAAGGCCCTCCAGGAGATTCAGGTGGTCAAGAAGATAGCGGAGGGTAAGACATTCATTATGCAAAGCAAGCATGTGAAGGAGACTTTCCTTTTACTTACCCGAATTCGGAGCTCTCCAAGATCATTCACAGATCTACCAAGCAGCATATCGGATGCTGTGGAGTTCTACCGGGCCGAGGAAGGGAGCTCAACAGAAAAGTTGTTCTGGTCTGAATATACTGGGACCGAACATCTTATAACCTTGAGAGACCAGCTGAAGCAACTGGTCGAGCTTCACAAGGTGGTCGAACTGGCCATGAAAGGTCTCATAGTCCGGATGTGGCCTGGCGAGCCCCTGCCTGGCAGCTACTTCGGCCTGATAAAGCGGCTTGTGAATGCCTGCCCCGGTTTGAAGTCATAAAGCGGTCCGTCTACATTGAAGGTGCACGCAGGGCCTTTGCCCGTGCGAAAGTGCACTGGGCGAAGATGGACGCCGAAAATCTCATGAAGGAGGGGCCACCCCGAAAACTATTATGACAGTGTCCCGAAGGGTGTCCACCTTGTGGCGGAGGAATGTGCTAAGGATGTAATATTTGAATGAATGTACTCATGTGATGCTGTAATATGAAAACGAGTTCATGTGCGCTATATAACGCTTGTCGATTTAAAATATTACCTTTTGTGCGACCGTTTATAAAATCTGAGAGTTGGCCAGTCGTCGGCTTTTGCCACCATGTAACTAGTACTGAGGTGTTCGGGATAAATCTTAAACACTCTTTATCCAAAAAAATTTGGTCCTTTAAGGAGGTGTTTAGCGCAGCGAACAAGGCAATCGGACTATACAGCTTTATCACTCTCACTTAGCCATAGAAGTCTACAATTTCAAATTTTGGTGAAGCCCCTAGTGTTCGGAAGGCCGAACTTGGGGCGCTATATACGCCTAAATCGGACAAGGCTGATTCCTCGCCTGAAGCGGAAAAAATCTTTAAGGATTTGAGACCTCTCGAACAGCGACCATCTCTCGCCGCATCATGACAGTCAGTTTTCGGCTTTCTCTTCTAAGGTGTTAGTCCGGAAGAACCGGGACACAATCACAGTAGTTCTCCCAGTGCTACCTTAGCCGATATAGCGAAACGTAAGGTACCAAAACATGGGAGTCGGGCAAACCCAACTATTGACCCAAGACATGATTCGGAGCTGATGCATATAATGCTATAAGTTCGGGGTGCCGCACTGTCGAAAGTGTTCAAAAATTTTCTTGCCGTATTATGGGGTACACTGAAGCCCTTGGCGCACTGGACGTACCGGAATGTACGGGTGCAATTTGTCATAAATAAGCAGACAAGGAAAAAATATGAAGAAATGCAATAATAAGCTAATGATGTGCATTGTTATTTAAATGATATGTCAAAGCATATGTATACAAGTAGTGCAATAAGCAAAAATAGGACTATTTCACATGCCCTATCCAAGGGCAGGCTGCGTGTGGGTATGTAAAATAGGTATAGCAATCGTTATCAGAGACCACCCGAGGATTCCCTTGTATGTCAAAGCTTCTTGCTTCCTTGGTGTTTCCTTCCCATTATGGGTCCGATAATCAGGGTATCGGAGAGGGCCTTCAGAGAATAGGGCCCTGAAAGGAAGAAAATGGTAAAGATATACGGGTCCTGAAGCGGTTGAGCCACATTGTGGGCCGTGCCATAGTCGTGCCTCCGCCTATGCCCATGGTATCTTGAGTGCTTAATTATGGACGCGCGGCGCAAATTTCACCGCTTTACTGGGACTAGGACAGAGGCCGAATTGCTAGGCGAGCTCGGAACGTGCCGGGCGATCCTGTTGCAGGGTACTCCAGATCGCTTGAAGGTGTCCGGGGGATTTATCGCCGAATTGGCGATTTGCCTCAGAAGGCTGCTTTGTACTTCTGCTGCGAGGGCCGCAGTGTGCTCCTTCATACGGAGAGAGCGTTCTGTGTTTCCATTAACTGTTATAACCCCGTGAGGTCCTGGCATTTTGACCTTGAGGTATGCATAATGCGGTACCGCATTGAATCTGGCAAATGCGGTTCGTCCGAGCAGTGCGTGATAGCCACTGCGGAAGGGGACGATATCGAAGATCAACTCGTCGCTTCGGAAGTTGTCCGGGGATCCGAAGACCACTTCCAGTGTGATTGAGCCCATGCAACAGGCCTCTACACCTGGTATGACACCTTTAAAGGTGGTTTTTGTGGGTTCGATTCTTGAGGGGTCGATACCCATTTTGCGCATTGTATCCTGATAGAGCAGGTTCAGGCTGCTTCCACCGTCCATAAGGACTCGAGTGAGGTGAAATCCGTCGATGATGGGGTCAAGGACCAATGCGGCAGAACCGCCATGATGGATACTGGTGGGGTGGTCCCTGTGATCGAAAGTGATCGGACAAGAAGACCATGGGTTGAACTTTGGGGCGACTGGCTCCATCGCATAGACGTCCCTTAGTGCATGCTTCTGTTCCCGCTTGGGAATATGGGCTGCATATATCATGTTCACTGTTTTCACTTAGGGAAGAAATTTCTTCTGTCCGCCTGTGTTCGGCGGCCGGGGCTCCTCCTCGTCGTCGCTATGCAGCCCCTTTCCCTTGTTTTCGGCATTCAACTTGCCGGCCTGTTTGAACACCTAGCATTCTCTGTTGGTGTGGTTGGTTGGTTTATCGGGGGTGCCGTGAATTTGGCACGAGCGATAGAGTACGCGGTCCAAACTGGACAGGCCCAGATTGCTTCTTTTGAACGGCTTTTTCCGCTGACCGGATTTAGAGCCACTGAATCCGGCATTGACTGCCGTGTATTCGGTGTTGTCACCGTTGTTGCGGCACTTGTGTCTGTTGCGACGTGGCTTGCCGTTGCTATCTCTGGCATCTGAATTGCTAGGATTTTTTGATGTGTTGTTGCTGCGAGCCAGCAAGCTGTCCTCGCCCACACAAAAGCGGGTCATGAGTGTCGTGAGGGCTGCCATGGACTTCGGCTTCTCTTGGCCGAGGTGTCTTGTGAGCCACTCATCATGGATGTTATGTTTAAATGCCGCTAAGGCCTAGGCATCCGAATAGTCGACAATTTGGTTCTTTTTAGTTAGGAACCGAGTCCAGAATTTCCTGGCTGACTCCCTGGGCTGTTGGGTTATGTGACTCAAGTCATCAGCATCCGGTGGTCGCACATAAGTGCCCTGGAAGTTGTCGAGGAATGCATCTTCCAAGTTCTCCCAACTGCCAATGGAGTTTGCCGGCAGACTATTCAGCCAATGCCGAGCCGGTCCTTTGAGTTTTAGTGGGAGGTACTTGATGGCATGTAGATCATCACCGTGGGCCATGTGGATGTGGAGGAGGAAATATTAAATCCATACCGCGGGGTCTGTTGTACCATCATATGATTCAATATTTACGGGTTTAAACCCTTTTGTGAATTTGTGATCCATTACTTCGTAGGTGAAGCATAGGGGGTGTGCGACGCCTCTGTGCGGGGCTATATCACGGCGCAGTTTGTACGAGTCTTGTCTGCTGTATTCGGCCCGTCCGGATTTGCTTTTAGTATATCCGGCGTGACGGTCATCGTCACGCGTTGGGGCGCGCCCCCGTGATCCATAGATCAATCTTGTATGTCCTGCTTTGTTTTCCAATACGTCTTGCAGGTCCTCTGTGTAGCCCTGGGGCTTGATGTTTTTGTTTGACTGGCGATGGGGTGTGGGCTAGACTTCGGGCTGATATGCCGCTTTGTCTCGGGCACGAGGTGGCCGGTCACCCGCATCATACGCTGGTAGTGTAGGCTTTAATGCTTCCTCCTCGAGTTGGGGTAGCAACCTGCGCTTTGGGTAACTTTTGGTTGGGCGCTCGAGTTCGTGTTCCTCGGCTGCCAGGACCTCGGTCCATCTATCCGCTAGCAGAAAAGAATTGTTGCAATTTTTTCAAGAATTCTTTTTTGCGTTTTTAGGTATAAAAAAACCCATCCTAGTGGATCCGTGTGGTAAGGAAAAACTGGTAATCTATTCCTTAAAAAAATCTTGGATTTGATCATCTTGAAGCTGCTGCTGCTTTTCCTTCAGGCTTTTGCTGTGGCTATAAGCCGGCGCTTGAAGCGCTCCTGCTCGACGGGATCCTCAGGCACGATGAATTCTTTGTTGCCGAGGCTCGCTTCGTCTTCTGAGAGGGGCATGTAGTTGTCATCCCCTGATTCTCCGTCTGTCGCCTGTTCCTTAGGGCTCGTATGCCCATCCTCCCGCTTGAGGCCTCGCTGGAGGGGATTGTCTTCGTCTTCGGTACTGTCCGCAGCGTTATTGTCTCTTGTGCCAGTGTAGCTGCTTTTGCTATGGCGGGGTTTAGAGCGGTGTCGATGACGCTGGTGCTTAGATTGCTTCTCGAGGGGATTATCCTCCGTTGCCTTATTGCCATTGCTTTCTTTGGGGGTGTCCACCATGTATATATCATATGATGATGTGGCTCTCCAGCGCCCTGTGGGCGGTGGTTCCTATTCTTCTCCTGCATCGTCGTCCATACCGTCGATGCCTTCGGAGTCGAAATCAAGCATGTAGGTTAAGTTGTCGACAGTGGCTATTAAGTGGGTGGTGGGTGGGGAATGAATTTCGTCGTCCGCTTCCCACTCAAGCCGGACATAGTTCGGTTGAGGGTCTCCTGACAAGGAGAGAGACCTCAATGAATTTAGCACGTCACCCCAGGGCGAGTGCTGAAAGATATCCGCGGAGGTAAACTCCATAATCGGTGCCCTGTCAGATTCGGTAGGCACGGATGCAAGCGGTTCGGAGCCTGTGGCCGGGGATGAATCCAAGGGTTCGGTAACACAGGTCTCATAGGAGGTGAAGTCAGTGTTCGGCTCTATCGCTTCTGAGTGTGCGGCCTCCACGGTGGGGTCTATCAACCCGTCCTCGGACGGCACGATCTGCTCCGGATTGAGGGCTGGAGTAGCCACAGGTGTGATCTCACGAACACTGTCCGACGGTAGAGCTAAGTCATGCTCGTCGTGACTGTGCGGCGCACCTGACATGGGCTTGAATCCGTCGAAGATCAAGTCTCCGCGGATGTTGGCAGTATAGTTCAAGCTTCCAAACCTGACCCGATGGCCAGGGGTGTATCTCTCGATCTGCTCCAAATGGCCAAGCGAGTTGGCCCGCAGTACGAAGCCGCCAAATACGAAGATCTGTCCGGGGAGAAAAACCTCACCCTGGATCGCATCGTTGCCGATGATCGAAGGAGCCATCAAACCCTTATCGTGACGGTATAGTGGAACTCTCAATGAAAGCACCAATGTCGGTGTCAAAACCGGCGGATCTCGGGTAGGGGGTCCCGAACTATGCGTCTAAGGCTGATGGTAACAAGAGGCAGGGGACACAATGTTTACCCAGGTTCGGGCCCTCTCGATGGAGGTAATACCCTACTTCCTGCTTTATTGATCTTGGTGATATGAGTATTACAAGAGTTGATCTACCACGAGATCGTAGAGGCTAAACCCTAGAAGCTAGCCTATGATTATGATTGTTGTTGTCCTACGGACTAAACCCTCCAGTTTATATAGACACCGGAGGGGTCTAGGGTTACATAGAGTCGGTTACAAGGGAGGAGATCTACATATCCGAATTGCCAAGCTTGCCTTCTACGCCAAGGAGAGTCCCACTCAGACACGGGACGAAGTCTTCAATCTTGTATATTCATAGTCCAACAGTCCAGCCAACGTATGTAGTCAGGCTGTCCGAGGACCCCCTAATCCAGGACTCCCTCACCTGCCTCTACCCCCGTCCAAGCCATTGCTCCAATCATGGCCGAAACCTCAAGTTGCTGGCCGCCTCATGAGCTACGTCAACGTTCTGAGTCATCGAGCCGCCTCCGAGCCGCCCGCGTTCTGCAGCCCCGAGCCGGCCAGACCGCGGCCGCCGCCATGCAGTTCTGCAGTGGCCCGCCGTTGCCAGTCGTCTTCACTCCTAGTCGCCCCAAGCCTCTGTTGCAAGCCGGCCACGGACGCCGCCGATAAAGCCTCGTTTTCCGGAGCTGCTGTTGTCGCGTGCTATGCCTTCTGGAGCCACTAGCACGTTGCGCCTCTAGAGATGCCGCTGATTTTGTCGCCATAGCCGCGCCAGACTGCCTCGCCTCGAGTTGCTTCTATAGTTCTTCATCAATAGACTACCACTGCGGGCATACAAACCTACGTTTGTAATGAATTTTTAATCACGTGAGGGAGCAACATGTCGGTTATATATTGCAAGCCAGGGTGCAAATGAGGAAATATGCCCTAGAGGCAATAATAAAGTTATTATTTATTTCCTTATATCATGATAAATGTTTATTATTCATGCTAGAATTGTATTAACCAGAAACATAATACATGTGTGAATACATAGACAAACAGAATGTCACTAGTATGCCTCTACTGGACTAGCTCGTTGGTCAAAGATGGTTATGTTTCCTAACCATAGACATGAGTTGTCATTTGATAAACAGGATCACATCATTAGGAGAATGATGTGATTGACTTTACCCATTCTGTTAGCTTAACACTTGATCGTTTTAGTTTACTGCTATTACTTTCTTCATGACTTATACATGTTCCTATGACTATGAGATTATGCAACTCCTGATTACCGGAGGAAAACTTTGTGTGCTACCAAACATCACAACGTATCTAGGTGATTATAAAGGTGCTCTATAGGTGTCTCCAATGGTACTTGTTCAGTTGGCATAGATCAAGATTAGGATTTGTCACTCCAATTGTCGGAGAGGTATCTCTAGGCCCTCTTGGTAATGCACATCACTATAAGCCTTGTGAGCAATGCAACTAATGAGTTACTTGCGGGATGATGCATTACAAAACAAATAAAGAGACTTGCCAGTTACGAGATTGATCTAGGTATTGACATACCGACGATCGAATATCGGGCAAGTAACATACCGATGACAAAGGGAACAACATATGTTGTTATGCGGTTTGACCGATAAAGATCTTTGTAGAATATGTAGGAACCAATATGAGCATCCAGGTTCTGCTATTGGTTATTGACTGGAGACATGTCTCGGTCATGTCTACATAGTTCTCGAACCCGTAGGGTCCGCATGCTTAAAGTTCTGTGACGGTCGATATTATGAGTTTATATGTTTTGATGTACCGAAGGTAGTTCGGAGTCCTGGATGAGATTGGGGACATGACGAGGAATCTCGAAATGGTCGAGACGTAAATATCGATATATTGGACAACTATATTCGGACATCGGAAAGGTTCCGAGTGATTCGTGTATTTTTCAGAGTACCGGGGAGTTACGGGAATATGGGGAAGAAGTATTGGGCATCATGGGCCAAGTGGTGGAAGAGAAGAGGCAGGGTGCGCGCCCCCCTAGACCAAACCGAATTGGACTAAGGGGCCGTCCCCCCTTTCCTCCTTTCCTCCCTCTCCTTCCTTCTCCCCTTCCCCCTTCCTTTCTTACTCCTAGTAGGAGTAGGAAAGGGGAGTCCTACTCCTACTAGGAGGAGGACTCCTCCTCCTAGCGCGCCCTACAGGGGCCGGCCGGCCTCTCCCCTTGCTCCTTTGTATACGGGGGCAGGGGGCACCCTAGAACACACAAATTGTAGCTTCAACATAATCCAGCCGTGTGTGGTGCCCCCTCCACCATAATCCACCTCGGTCATACTGTAGCGGTTCTTAGGTGAAGCCCTGCAATGGTAGCTTCAACAACATTGTCACCATGCCGTCGTGCTAACAAAACTCTTCCCCGAGCTCTACTGGATCGTGAGTTCGCGGGATGTCACCGAGCTGAACGTGTGCTGAACGCGGAGGTGTCGTATGTTCGGTACTGAGGATCAGTCGATCGTGAAGATGTACGACTACATCAACCATGTTGTCATAACGCTTCTGCTTTACGGTCTATGGGGGTACGTAGATGATAGTCTCCACTCTCGTTGCTCTGCATCACCATGATCTTGCGTGTGCGTAGGATTTTTTTTGAAATTACTATGTTCCCCAACAGTGGCATCCGAGCCAGGTTTATGCGTAGATGTTATATGCATGAGTAGAACACAAGTGAGTTGTGGGCGATACAAGTCATACTGCTTAACAGCATGTCATACTTTGGTTTGGCAGTATTGTTGGATGAAGTGGCTCAGACCGACATTACGCGTATGCTTACGCGAGACTGGTTCTACCGACGTGCTTTGCACACAGGTGGCTGGCGGGTGTCAGTTTCTCCAACTTTAGTTGAACCGAATGTGACTACGCCCGGTCCTTGTTGAAGGTTAAAACAACACTAACTTGATGAAATATCGTTGTGGTTTTGATGCGTAGGTAAGAACGGTTCTTGCTCAGCCCGTAGCAGCCACATAAAACTTGCAACAACAAAGTAGAGGACGTCTAACTTATTTTGCAGGGCATGTTGTGATGTGATATGGTCAAGCCGTGATGAGATATAAATTGTTGTATGAGATGATCATGTTTTTCTAAAGTTATCGGCAACTGGTAGGAGCCTTATGGTTCTCTCTTTATTGCATATGATGCAAGCACCATATAATTGCTTTACTTTGTCGCTATGCGATAGCAATAGTTGCAAAAGCAATAGTTGGTGCAACGACCATGTAATGACACGTTGATAGAGATCAAGATGATGGAGATCATGGTGTCATGCCGGTGATGATAGAGACCATGACGGTACTTTGGAGATGGAGACCAAAGGCACAAGATGATCATGGCCATATCATGTCACATATTATGATTGCATGTGATGTTTATCCTTTATGCATCTTATTTTGCTTAGTTCGGCGGTAGCATTATAAGATGATCTCTCACTAAATTTCAAGGTAAAAGTGTTCTCCCTGAGTATGCACCATTGCCAAAGTTCGTCGTGCCGAGACACCACGTGATGATCGGTGTGATAAGCTCAACGTTCATCTACAATGGGTGTAAGATAGTTTTACACACGAAGAATACTCGGGTTAAACTTGATGAGCCTAGCATATGCAGATATGGCCTCGGAACACTGAGAACGAAAGGTTGAGCGTGAATCATATAGTAGATATGATCAACATAGTGATGTTCACCATTGAAAACTACTCCATTTCACGTGATGATCGATTATGGTTTAGTTGATTTGGATCACGTGATCACTTAGATGATTAGAGGGATGTCTATCTAAGTGGGAGTTCTTAAGTAATATGATTAATTGAACTTAAATTTATCATGAACTTAGTCCTGATAGTATTTGCATATCTATGTTGTCGATCAATAGCTCGCACATAGCTTCCCCATTTATTTTTGATATGTTCCTAGAGAAAAATAAATTGAAAGATTTTAGTAGCAATGATGCGGATTGGATCCGTGATCTGAGGATTATCCTCACTGCTACACAGAAGAATTATGTCCTTGATGCACCGCTAGGTGACGGACCTATTCCAGGAGCATATGTAGACGTTAGGAACGTTTGGCAAAGCTCGGTATGATGACTACTTGATAGTTTAGTGCACCATGCTTTACGGCTTAGAACCGGGACTTCAAAAATGTTTTGAACGCCATGGATCATATAAGATGTTCCAAGAGTTTAAATTATTATTTCATACTCATGTCCGTGTTGAGAGGTAGGAGACCTCTGACAGTACTTTGCCTACAAAGATGGAGGAGAATAGCTCAACCAGTGAGCATGTGCTCAGATTGTCTGTGTACTGCAAATCTGCAATTGCTTGAATCAAGTGGGAGTTAATATTCCAGATAAGATAGTAATTGACAAAGTTCTCTAGTCACTATCACCAAGTTACTAGAACTTGGTGATGAACTATAATATGCAAGGGATAACGAAAACGATTCCCAAGCTCTTCGTGATGCAGAAATCGATGAAGGTAGAAATCAAGAAAAGCATCAAGTGTTGATGGTTGACAAGACCACTAGTTTCAAGAAAAGGGCAAAGGGAGGAAGGGGAACTTCAAGTAGAATGGCAAGCAAGTTGCTGCTGAAGTGAATAAGCCCAAGTCTAGACCTAAGCCTGAGACTAAGTGCTTCTACTTCAAGGAGACTAGTCACTAGAAGCAGAACTGTCCCAAGTATTTGGCGGATAAGAAGGATGGCAAAGTGAACAAAGGTATATTTGATATACATGTTATTGATGTGTACTTTACTAGTGTTTATAGCAACCCCTAGTATTTGATAGTACTTAGTTGCTAAGATTAGTAACTCGAAACGGGAGTTGCAGAATGAACAAATACTAGTTAAGCGTGAAGTGACGATGTGTGTTGGAAGTGGTTCCAAGATTGATATGATCATCATCGCACACTCCCTATACTTTCGGGATTAGTGTTGAACCTAAATGAATGTTATTTGGTGTTTGCGTTAAGCATGAATATGATTTGATCATGTTTATTGCAATACGGTTATTCATTTAAAGTCAGAGAACAATTGTTTTTCTGTCTGCATGAATAAAACCTTCAATGGTCATACACCCAAGGTGAATGGTTTATTGAATCTTGATCGTAGTGATACACATATTCATAATATTGAAGCCAAACGATGCAAAGTTAATAATGATAGTGCAACTTATTTGTGACACTACCGTTGAGATCATATTGGTGTAAAGCGCATGAAGAAAATCCATGCTGATGGTCTTTTGGAATCACTTGATTATGAATCGGTTGATGCTTGCGGACCATGCCTCATGGGCAAGATGGCTAAGACTCCGTTCTCCGAAACAATGGAGCAAGCAACAGACTTGTTGGAATTAATACATACTGATGTATGCAGTCCGATGAGTGTTGAGGCTCGCGGCAGGTATTGTTATTTTCTGACCTTGACAGATGATTTGAGTAAGATATGGCTATATCTTCTTGATGAAACATAAATCTGAAACATTTGAAAAGTTCAAATAATTTCAGAGTGAAGTGGAAAATCATCGTAACAAGAAAATAAAGTTTCTACGATATGATCGTGGAGGAGAATATTTGAGTTACGAGTTTGGTCTTCATTTGAAACAATGCGGAATAGTTTCGCAACTCACGCCACCTGGAACACCACAGCGTAATGGTGTGTCCGAACATCGTAACCGTACTATATTAGATATGGTGCAATCTATGATGTCTCTTACCGATTTACCACTATCGTTTTGGGGTTATGCATTAGAGACGACTGCATTCACGTTAAATAGGGCACCATCTAAATCTGTTGAGACGATGCCATATGAACTGTGGTTTGGAAAGAAACCAAAGTTGTTGTTTCTTAAAGTTTGAGGTTGCAATGCTTATATGAAAAAGTTTCATCCTGATAAGCTCAAACCCAGATCGGAGAAATGTGTCTTCATAGGATACCCAAAGGAGACAGTTGGGTACACCTTCTATCACTGATTCAAAGGAAACACATTCGTTTCTAAGAATGGATCCTTTCTAGAGAAGGAGTTTCTGTCGAAAGAAGTGAGTGGGAGGAAAGTAGAACTTGATGAGGTAACTGTACCTGCTCCCTTATTGGAAAGTAGTTCATCATAGAAATCTGTTCTTGTGACTCCTACACCAATTAGCGAGGAAGCTAATGATGATGATCATGTAACTTCAGATCAAGTTACTACCGAACCTCGTAGGTAAACCAGAGTGAGACCCGCACCAGAGTGGTACGGTAATCCCGTTCTGGATGTCATGTTACTTGACCATGATGAACCTACGAACTATGAGGAAGCGATGATGAGCCCAGATTCTGTGAAATGGTTTAACACCATGAGATCTGAGATGGGATCCATGTATGAGAACAAAGTACGGACTTTGATTGACTAGCCCGATGATCGGTGAGTCATTAAGAATAAATGGATCTTCAAGAGGAAGACGGACGCTGATAGTAGTGTTACTATCTACAAAGCTCGAATTGTTGCAAAAATGTTTTCAACAAGTTCAATGTGTTGACTACGATGAGATTTTCTCACTCGTATCGATGCTTAAAAGTCTGTCCGAATCATGTTAGCAGTTGCCGCATTTTATGAAATCTGGCAAATGGATGTCAAAACTATATTCCTTCATGGATTTCTTAAAAGAAGAGTTGTATATGATGCAACCAGAAGGTTTTGTCGACCCTAAAGGTGCTAACAAAGTGAGCAAGCTCCAGCGATCCATCTATGGACTAGTGCAAGCATCTCAGAGTTGGAATATACGCTTTGATGAGTTGATCAAAGCATATGGTTTTATACAGACTTACGGTGAAGCCTGTATCTACAAGAAAGTGAGTGGGAGCACTACAACATTTCTGATAAGTATATGTGAATGACATATTGTTGACCGAAAATAATGTAGAATTTTCTAGAAAGCATAAAGGAGTGTTTGAAAAGAGTTTTTCAAAGAAAGACCTTGATGAAGCTGCTTACACATTGAGCATCAAGATCTATAGAGATAGATCAAGACGCTTGATAAGTTTTTTCAATGAGTACATACCTTGACAAGATTTTGAAGTAGTTCAACATGGAACAGTCAAAGAAGGAGTTCTTGCCTGTGTTGCAAGGTGTGAAGTTGAGTAAAGACTCAAAACCTGACCACATCAGAAAATAGAAAGAGAATGAAAAGTCATTCCCTATGCCTCAATCATCGGTTCTATAAAGTATGCTATGCTGTTTACCATTCCTATTGTATACCTTAGCATGATTCTGGCAAGGGAGTACAATAGTGAGCTAGGAGTAGATCACTGGACAACTATCAAAATTATCCTTAGAGGACTAAGGAAATATTTCTCGGTTATGGAGGTGATAAGAAGAGTTCGTCGTAAAGAGTTACGTCGATGCAAGATTTTTACATCGATCTAGATGACTCTAAGTCTCGATCTGGATACATATTAAAGTGGGAGCAATTAGCTAGAATAACTATGTGCAGAGCATTGTATACATAGAAATTTGCAAAATACATACGGCTCTGAATGTGGTAGACCCGTTGACTAAATTTCTCTCACAGGAAAAACATGACCATTCTTTGGGTGTTAATCACATAGCGATGTGAACTAGATTATTGACTCTAGTAAACACTTTGGGTATTAGTCACATGGAGATGTGAACTAATCACATAAAGATGTGAACTAGATTATTGACTCTAGTGCAAGTGGGAGACTGAAGGAAATATGCTCTAGAGGCAATAATAAAGTTATTATTTATTTCCTTATATCATGATAAATGTTTATTATTCATGCTAGAATTGTATTAACCAGAAACATAATACATGTGTGAATACATAGACAAACAGAAAGTCACTACTATGCCTCTACTTGACTAGCTCGTTGGTCAAAGATGGTTATGTTTCCTAACCATAGACATGAGTTGTCATTTGATAAATGGGATCACATCATTTGGAGAATGATGTGATTGACTTGACCCATTCCATTAGCTTAGCACTTGATCGTTTTAGTTTACTTCTATTGCTTTCTTCATGACTTATACATGTTCCTATGACTATGAGATTATGCAACTCCCGATTACCGGAGGAATAGTTTGTGTGCTACCAAACGTCACAACATAACTGGGTGATTATAAAGGTGCTCTACAGGTGTCTCTGATGGTACTTGTTGAGTTGGCATAGGTCGAGATTAGGATTTGTCACTCCGATTGTCGGAGAGGTATCTTTGGGCCCTCTCGGTAATGCACATCACTATAAGCCTTGCTAGCAATGCAACTAGTGAGTTAGTTGCGGGATGATGCATTCCGGAACGAGTAAAGAGATTTGTCGGTAACGAGATTGAGCTAGGTATTGAGATACCGACGATTGCATCTCGGGCAACTAACATACCGATGACAAAGGGAACAACATATGTTGTTATGCGGTTTGACCGATAAAGATCTTCGTAGAATATGTAGGAACCAATATGAGCATCTAGGTTTTGCTATTGGTTATTGACCGGAGACGTGTCTCGGTCATGTCTACATAGTTCTCAAACCCGTAGGGTCCGCGTGCTTAAAGTTCTGTGATGGTCGGTATTATGAGTTTATATGTTTTGTTGTACCGAAGGTAATTCAGAGTCCCGCATGAGATCGGGGACATGAAGAGGAGTCCCTAAATGGTCAAGACGTAAAGATCGATATATTGGATGACTATATTCGGACATCGGAAAGGTTCCGAATGATTCGGGTATTTTTCGGAGTACCGGGGAGTTACGGGAATACGGGGAATAAGTATTGGGCCTCATGGGCCAAGTGGTGGAAGAGAAGAGGCAGGGCGCGTGGCCCCCTAGCCCAAACCGAATTGGACAAGGGGGCCGGCCCCCATTTCGTCCTTTCCTCCCTCTCCTCCCTTCTCCCCTTCCCCCTTCCTTTCCTCCTCCTAGTAGGTGTAGGAAAGGGGAGTCCTACTCCTACTAGGAGGAGGACTCCTCCTCCTGGCGCGCCCTACAGGGGCCGGCCGGCCTCCCCCTTGCTCCTTTATATACGGGGGCGGGGGGCACCCTAGAACACACAAATTGATCATTGATCTATCCCAGCCGTGTGCGGTGCCCCCCTCCACCATAAACCACCTCGGTCATACTGTAGCGGTGCTTAGGTGAAGCCCTGCAACGGTAGCTTCATCAACATCGTCACCACGCCGTCGTGCTGACGAAACTCTTCCCCGAGCTCTACTGGATCGTGAGTTCGCGGGGCGTCACCGAGCTGAACGTGTGCTGAACACGGAGGTGTCTTACATTCGGTAGACTGAGGATCGATCGATCGTGAAGACGTATGACTTCATCAACCGCGTTGTCATAACGCTTCCGCTTTATGGTCTACGAGGGTACGTAGACGATACTCTCCCCTCTCGTTGCTATGCATCACCATGATCTTGCGTGTGCGTAGGATTTTTTTTAAATTACTATGTTCCCCAACCGCAACGTCTTGTGAAGTGAATTATGGCCACAAAGCCCGTTTCTTTACTTGGGAGCTAGGCATCCCACTCACTGCTGCCATCGTTTGGTGTACAAGGCTATAAAATCCCAGATCAATGAAACATCTGCCAGCCACACAAGGGAATCTAGAAGTATGACAGGGATCAAGCTGGATACACGTACATGCAAGAGGGGGTACTAGTCCATGGAAGAATCAGTCAGCAAATAACCTGTGTTCAAGCCGCCATTTTCCACTGATGTGGTTGTAAGACAGCCAGACCTCTGCTACTAGGGTCAATAGCTATGCCCCGCGACCGCACTTCAACAACCCGCCGGAGCACCCTCGTTGGAACGGACTCACCTCCAAATCGCTGTGCCTTGAGCCGGTCCTTTGCTGCAGCTGGCTTGCGCCATCGCCTCTGAGTCGCCGTGTCACGCTTGACCTAGACGGCCAACCTGACTAAGTGCCCAGCCAGTACTGTGAATCAGCACCTTCCAAAAATCAAGACAAAAAGTTTGGAGGAGAGAACACACAGTACATGTATCAGTTGATGCTGGCAGTCTGCGTGTAGATCATCTATCATCAAAATGAATCAGGTGCTATTTACCCTATTTATTTTTAAGTACATATTATTTCATCCAAGCAAAACTACTCTGCCCTGCGGTATTTTATATGCAGGAGAATTATTCATTATAAAGTGGCATTATACAACGGAGATGGAGGTGCGCCTACATCATTCGACACAGAAGGTCATCCTTACTCAACGGACTCCCGCACCGGCTTACAACACCATGGCCGTTTCTCATGACTGCACCGGTTGACAACGCCATGGACGACTCGCCCGTCCGCTATCATGGCCGGTTCACGTGTCCGCATCGGCTTACAACAAGGAGAACAACTTGCTCATCCGTAATGGCTTACAACGCCACGGCTGATTCATATGTCTGCTCCCGCGGCCGAATCACTCGTCATGATCATCAACTCCGCGGCGGATGACTATCGGCCTGATGTATCAGGTGAAATCCATTTAGTATATTTTTATTTACATATTTCTTTCTTTAAAAGAGCAATTACTCTAGCTTGCAAGTTCTCCAATGCAGGACAAGTTATATCACTGAGCCATTGAATAACTCATGCCGGTTTATATCACGGCCAAGTATGAAGAATCTCAAGCCAACTCCTCGAGTCATCTTGAGACTCGGGGGCTACAATGACATGAATGGACAAAATTGACCAGTATCAGTGAAGAAAGAACTCCGGGTCATTGGAGGGAAAAATAACCCGGCCCTAGAGACTACTGCTATATTGAAAATATCAAGACCATTAGAAAATTTCCGGCTCAAAATATTGAATGCCGGTTTAAAAATCTGGTTCAAGGGAAATCTATTCTCCCACAAATCTCTAAAGCTCTGAAATCCAGTTTAAAATTCCGGCTCAAGAAGAATATTATCTCTCACAAAGTTCGAGTTCTCAGAAAAAATTAAAGGTTGCCAAAGAGAACTTGCTGCTATGATGCACGGTTCAAACATGTGTATCCTGCCTTATGGGCTTATCTTAGTCACTTGGGGGCTTCCTTCTCATCGAGCATAGCTGTGAATATCCATCTTGATCGGCTCAACGCCACACTTTTCATTAGGTCATTTGGGGGCTTCCTATTCAAACATAGGTCTTATTAGAACCAAAGAGAACATCGCTGTCGGTACCCTCTTTATAGTTGCAATGCCAAACCTACTAAGGGGCTTCTTGATCGTATTCGAATCATAGCTTAACCCCTTTTGGGTCCGAGTTTGATCGTATTTGATTCAGAGTCATTAAAAAACTCTCAAGGTCATTTGAGGGCTTCCTGTTCAAACATAGGTCGTATTTGAACCATAGAGAACATAGCTGTCGATACCCTCTTGATCGGCGCAACGCCAAAACCACTAGGGGGCTTCATAATCGTATTCGAATCCTAGCTTAACCCCTTTTGATCTGGTTTATTGATCGTATTCGAATTAGAAGCCTCATTTTTTCTCTATTTGGCTTAAGTTTTTTTGAAAATAATCATTGGTTTTCTCTTGAGACCTTTTTGTTCATATTTGAAGCATATATGTGGTTTCGATTAACCCGGCTTGACTTTGGATGATAAGTCGCCATATATGACAATCATAAACATTTGGAAGTTTTGGCTTCTAAAGATTGGGTTATCACCCTTACTGCACAGGTATCCTAAACCGGCAGTACGATTCAATATCACAGGAACCGGTTTTCCAAACAGGATTATATTATTCAAATCTTTAATAGCCAACATGGCTGGATTTTTATTATGGTTATCAATAGCCAATATTATGATGGAGGTCTTCAAAGTCGCTTCAGCGCAATGGTTATTATTTTATTAATGGACATGATTTATTTTTACAATGGAGGGAATAGTCCCGAGTTGCTGAAGGCTTACGACCCGGCACTTGGGGGCTACATTATTCAAATTGAGATTGCATCAAATATGCAAGTCCCATGTCACTGCGATCATGCACCATGGCACTTGGGGGCTAATGTAAAGTTATTTTTTGATCACCTGACTCATCCCATTGTAATGAGACGGCCCTTCGAGGCTACCAATTGCTCTTGTAAAAAAATCTAGGTACACAAGCCTCGGTCCATTATATTGAAAGATCCACTACTCAGTTGGTAGAGTACAAGCTCTTAACCTTATGGACGTGGGTTCAAGCCCCATGGTGGAGATTACATCATATGATGTTATTACCAATGAATTATATACAAAGTCCCATCTCAGTATTATCTTACTGAGCCGGCCCTTGGGGGCTACACGTTGTTGTTCAAGTCTACAATGATCATATTTATAAAGTCCCTGCTCATGATTGCATAATGACCCGGCCCTTGGGGGCTACACTGGTTGAAGTTTTTATGAGTATAAGGCAATTACAACTCCCAGGTTGCTGCAAGCATGACAAACCGGCACTTGGGGCCTACATATATGGAGTATTCAATCTTTACTAGTGACTAAGATGAACAACATGGATTTCTTCAATGTGGCAGTATTTATATTGAAGCAAGTCTTAAGTCATCACTTTGTTTCTGCTCAAGACTTGGGGGCTACAGGTAATATGGATATAAGGGAGAAAAATCTTCAAATTCTCAGTTTTGAGTAAACTAGATTGACCCGGCATCACCAAGAACGATGACCCGGTGTTGGCAACAATTATGACCCGGTGCTATCAATATTTACAAACCGGATATTTTGGCAATGATAAACCGGCAAGTTCTACAAGCCAGCTGAAAATCTGATGAGTATTTCAAGACCAATATTTTTGTTAAGCATTGGGAGCTGAATCAAATATTTTTCATAATATATTTCTGTGAGAAGCCAATGTCAGCAAATTGATTATGAAGCTGGTCTATTGACCCGGACTGTCCAGAAAAAGGAAATGACAAGGATTTAAGGATGATCAGGTGCCGACTTACAAGAATTTTTAACCCGGAGCACAACCTATAAAATTTGTTCTTGTGTTTATTTTGCAGGATCAGTTTAACATGGATAAATCCAAATTAAACTGGGGCTAGTGTCGGGGATAGACCCAGTGGTATAACCCGACCAGAAGTATGACCCGGCCGGGATTGGCGACTCACTAGTAACCCGCCCTAACTTGGCGACTCACGAAGTGACCCGCTCGGATCTCTCCACTCACTGATGACCCGGCTAGGCCTGGTGACACATTGGTAACCCGGCAGGCAGCCTAGACGGACGACAAGGCCGAAGGCCCTCTTTGCTGGTTCGTATGATGATAGGCCGGCTTGAGAGGAAAGGCATAAGGAATATTCTCCTACAAAGGAAGCAAGACTAGGACTCCATTTGTAATAGAGTAATCCTAATTCTACTAGGACTAGTCATGTAACCCGCCCCTTCAACATATATAAGGAGGGGCAGGGCACCCCAAGAGGGAGAAGTACCACAAGTTGCAAAGGTTTTTACAAGTTAGGTTTAGATAGACAAACTCAATAGCTCTCGAGATAGAGCACCCTTGTAGTCGTGATCATCATCAATATTAATGAAGCAGGATGTAGGCTTTTACCTCCACAATGAGGGGCCGAACCTAGGTAAAACCTCGTGTCTCTCGTCCCACCCAAACCCTCTCAAGCTATAGATGCGTTGGCCTCGCGACTAAGTCCTGACACTAAGGAAATCTGTTGTGACAATTCCATGATACTGTCGGGTTTGGAGACATCTATGGTCATATTGGATGGTTATGAAGTTTCTGGCAAATGACAACTCATAAAGGTCGTTGAGTTGGAGGACAGGATGATGCCCATCGACAACAAGCCCGTCAAGCTCCATATTTGGACATGGTATTTACTCTGGTCTGATTTACTATAGCAATTAGTACCAGCTGCATATACAACGATGTGGCATTTGAAATTACTTCATGGAATGTGAATTTTGAGATGTACAAGGTTTGTCCTCCGATAAACTGTAGTGTTGCATTCAATATTCAGTATTTCCTCTTTTTCTGTGGATAAGTTATAGCATGGATGTATCCAAGTATAACAATAAGGAGATAAATGGTGCTCTGCTGCCATGTCATAGAAATCAGTATCCACAATGGTGCTCTGCTGCCATATCTTTCTACATGAACGTGTTATATCCATTATAATGTCTTGTTCTAATTAATTAGTGTGTGCTGTCAAATGTGCACTAGAACTAATTTGTTGTTGGTTGACTGTACATATATATTATGAACCAAGAGTAGGATAGTCCTGGTATTTCATGGAGTTGGGGTCCTATATGGTCGGTCATATGTTTGATATGTTATGATACTAAAATATATAACCTCATGCCTTCAGTTCTGACTGCACGATACAAATGGTTCACTTGATAGTATTTTCGTAAAATAACATTCCTGTTGTATTACATCTATATAAGTAAATTTGCAAGAGTTTGTGCCTGATTTTGACTATTGCACTGCTAATAATAATTATATTCCCCTTAACTGATCTAATCAGGAGATTAGGCATTGGTACTTTTTAGTTGCTGGTAATAATTTTATTCTCAATGATGGTAATTATTGTCTGACTGCACTTGATAATATGTATGATTGGTGCCACAAGAAATTCTTTATTTCTAGGTAGTAAGCTTTGGTTGTATTTAGTTTTATTTGGAGTTGTAGAATCTTGTCTGGTGATTTCCTTAGACATCTTATTTGGTTCTTAGTGTACTTCTGACCGGACCGAGGTAAGCTAAGAACAACAACACATGTACTCGAAAGGCTATCTCCTCATTGTTCCGTATGGAAACTACTTGGAGGTGCAAAATTTATCAAAATGAACAACAAGCACATGTATTGAAATCTATATATCATATTGTTCAATCTGGAGTTTACTCCGAGCTTAAATATGCCAATTATCAAACTGAACCACACTGTCGGATTATAGGTCCTGGCAAACCCTTATTAGGTTCGAAATCTGGGGTGAGGACGAAGAACGCTCTCTTCCTCGCTCGCTCACTCAACGATCCCACGGCCTAGCTCAACGGACCCAAAGAACAAGAGATGCGAGAGTTTATACTGGTTCGGGCCACCTTGCGGGGTAATACCCTACTCCAGTTTGTGGGTGGATTGCCTCGGGGGGCTGAGGATGAACTAATACAATGGATGAACAACCTCAGGAGGTGAGGTGTTCTTTGGCTCGATGAACTAGCGAGCTCATTTGGGTGGAATGGATCTGATCCATCCCCGTCTATGGTGGTGGCTAAGTCCTATTTATAGTGGCCTTGGTCCTCTTCCTTAATGTTAGGCGGGAAGGGATCCCACAACGACCAAGTTTGAAGGGGGACAACTAGTACAAGCTATCCTGACAAAAGGTGGTCTTTGCCTGCCAAAGGCTTTGGTGGTGATGTTGTTGTGGGCTCCGCGATGACCTCCGTCCTGCCGTCCTGCTGGTCTTGGTCTTGTTGCACTGATATGGAAACCTTTGCCTAATTCCTTGGGACCCTGCGCCTGCGCTTGCATCCTTAGCACCAAAGAGGAAACTGGTACACTGCGCCCACTGGCACTCACCTGGCCTTGGTCATCATGGCTCATGTCACGTGAACCTCGCGAGGTGCTCCCTGCATAGATATCTCTGCTCCTCAGGAGCCAGCCTAGTGAGGTTTCCCTCAAGGAGGTATTGTTGTCGTCCACCTCACGAGGCTTGGCCCCTCGCGAGGGTCTTGAGTTGTTGTTGCTGAAGATGGGCCATCCAGGACATTGGTGGAGCCTTGCTCTGGGCCGCAGGTAGGCAAGTCTGGGCACCCCCGGTCCAAGAACGCTGACAGTAGCCCCCGGGCCCAAGGCGCGCTCGGACTTGGCTTCGAGGAGAAACCAAAGGGCAAGTGCGGAGCGCCGCAGGCCCCAACCGCCTGCGTCTTTGACTGACGTGTGGCGATTCGGGGTACGTGGGCGCCTCCACTCCCCCATGCAGCGTTGATATTCGCCAGGCTAGGCGACCGCCATTGCCTACACAGCTCCGCCTCCATTGCTGGCAGCACACTTCCACAACTCCTCCATCTCCCAGGAACAACAGTCTCTTCTCCTAGCCTGACCCGGCTCCAATCCTCTCTGCTGCCATGGCACTAAGCCAGAAGAAGGGGAAGAAGAAGGCCCATACCTCAGTACAGGTGCCGCCGGTCTTCGAGCCCGCCATTGAGCGGTCGGTGGTGCTCAAGAGGAAGCGATGGGCATGGTTCACCCCACGCTCGCTTTAGATTCCAATGGATGGAAGGCGACGGTGGCCTAGCCTGCTTCCCACGCCGTGGTTGATAGGACGGCCACCAAGATCCCCATTCATCTTCACGCCCTCTGGGCGGGTTTGATTCACCCCTTCTCCGATTTCTTCAACGCTGTGCTCTCGCATTACCAAGTCAATGTGTTGCACCTGGATCCCCAACCCATCATCCTCCCCGCCGTCTTCGCCTTCGACTGCGAGGCCATGGTGGGCATTGCCCCTTCCATGGCTTTGCTTCGCCATTTCTTCTCGCTGCATCTGATCGACGCTCGCCAGCGCTCGGGATGAGCGATCTTCCAAGCCGTTGCGGCAACGGCCAGCTCAGGGATTGACTTTGAGCTTTCACCAGTTGTGGGCGGATTCCAGAAGAGATGGATATTCATGGATGCTGGCGTGCTCAGCCCCTTGCTCCTGCTCCCACGAGCTTCGGCTGTCCCTAGTTCCGGCTGGGGGCACGCGAAGCTTGTCGACCGGTGGCTCGCCCACATCTGGCGTCGGCTAGCCAGGCTGAAGGACCTTGGGGTGATGGCGCCTATGGTGGTGAAGGAGTTCATCCGGTGCCGCATTGCCCTGCTTCAGCGTCACTCTCGGTCGATGTGGGCCTTCTCCAGCTGCGGGGAGCCCATGAGGCTTCATGCGTCTGCTCTTCATCCCGAGGTGCGGCATACAGTGCTCGAGCTCCTGACGAGTGACCCAACGCTGGCCAATCTACCGGAGGAGGGTTGCCTCTTGTATTGCTGCTCGAACAAGGTTGAGTTCGTGAGGCAGATGCCCCCCTTCAATGAGTGGGGACTCCGCCGGTCGGCCTTGATGGGCCCCGCGAAAGCCCCATCTTCGTGTTCCCCATGCCTGCTGCCACCTCGATGCTCACCCTGGAAGCTGGTGCAGGGGGCGAGCACCCTCGAACACCAGCGAAGCAACCGCGGAGGAAGCGACGTCGGTCGTGACCCCCGAGGTGGTGGCTCCTGGGGCTCGGGTGAGATACCTCGAGGCGGCGGTCGTGGGGCCAGCGCGGTTCGAGGCTCCTAGGTTGGAAGCCCCCGAGGCTCAGGAGAGCTGTCCTAAGGTGGAGACTGAGGTGTCGACGCAGCTTGATGCTCCCGAGGTCGTCCCCTTAGGAGCCCCGCCCACTGCCCCAGGCGACCGCGACCATGCCCAGGGCTTCGGCTAGCTCCGCCCAAATTTCGAAGCACTCCGCAAGAGGAAGGTGCTTCCGAGCGGCAATGGTGGCACCTACCGACCGCTAAAATAGAGGAAATACATTACCAAAGACGAGTAAGTACCTCATCTGTGTAATTTCTTGTATGCTGCACCCTTTTCTGACCAAAGCTCTTCAGGATCCCCTTTGCTGGAGCAGCGAGATATCCTAAGGGGCGGCCCCCACCGGCCACTGGCTCGCCATTGATTCTGAGCCGTGCTGGCCGGACTGCTGTGCGGGGACCGAGGACTACTCCGAAGGCGGACGCGCCGACCTGTTGCCTCGATCCGGCTTTCCTGGCATCACTTCTTTGTGCCCCAGCCTGGGCGTAGCTAGCGTGCCAAGGGCTCCTCCGTTGGTCATTGCCGGCGGCTGGGCGACCCCAGCACCGGCCTCCTCTTTAGGTGGTGATGCTGCACCATCTAGCACCTTTGCCAAAGCCCGTAAGGTGGCAGAGAAGGCGTCGGCTTCGAGCCCCCAGCAGGGGGCAAGCAGGCTAGCTCAAGCTTTCCCAGCAACCCTTGGCACGGAGGACGGACTTGGCCGCACACTGGAGCTCGACCGTGGACGCGGCGTCGTGTGCCAGGAGCTCTTGCGGGAGGAGATGGGTGCACTGAGCCGCCTTGGAGGAGAGCTCGCAGTGGTTGATGCTTGCCTCGAGACGGAGGACCTCCGCTTGGCTCATGAGTGGCACCAATTGAAGGTCGCCATCAACCTTGGGAAGCTCTAGCACGAGCGTGACAAGGCAAAGGCCGTAGTGGAACTCGTGGCCTACCGCGAGGCCGGCGCTCGGGCATTGGAGGAGGCGAAGGAGGCCGACCACCATCGTGAGAGAGCCGAGAAGCGGGGACACGAGCTCCTGGCCTTGAATGCTGCCCTTTAGCAGCAGATCGAGGTGCGCAGGACTGTCTTAGCGTCGATGAAGGGAGTGCCTTCCGAAGAGAAGGAGATCCTGAAGCGCGAGGAGGTACTGAGTGCTGGAGGCCTTGGAGCACAACATGGAACATGAAAGGCTGGAGATGAGGGAGCGCCATGTGGCCATGGCCGAAGAGGCCATTACCGCCTGGGAAGCCAAGGTCCAGGAGGAGGTCGACCAGAGGGTAGAGAAGGCTCGTGCAGATCTTGCCAATGAGTACAACCTAAAGTTAAAGCTCCAGGAAGGCCGAAGCTGAGGACAAGACCACCATCCTGAGGTCGAGGCTGGACGAAGTGGAGCAGCATGAGAGGGCCGCTGCGGCATCCCAGACCTTTGCCCAGGTCGCCTTGACCTCCGCGCGCGCAGATCTGCTCTTGCTTTAGCAATAAATTGATGAAGCCACGTCCCTCACGCAGCAGAACAGGGAGGAGGTGTGTCGTCGGCAGACGCTGCCGCGTGAACATGCCCCCATGCTCCAGACCCTCGGGGTGAGGGCTAACCGAGCACTGGGCATCATCTGCGAGGAGAGCGTCCCTCATCCCCATGCGGATGACTATGCTAGCCACCTCCACTTGTTTACCAAATCCATGATGCGCCTGGAGGACCGGGCTGCGAGGGCTCGTGAGATTGTTGAGGAGAGGAGCCGGGGCCTCCTTGGGTGCATGTTCTCGCACATCTTCAGCCATCTCCAGAACCTCGACCCCCATTTTGACTTTGACATCGCCATTGCCCCGGTGCCAGGGGCCATATGGGACAACCTGTCGCACTGGGTGGACAATCACATGGACGCCCTGGTCAAGGTGTTCGCCACTAAGGATGACGCGGTGGTAGTCATGGCGGATGAAGATGACGCGGTCGACGATGGCGAAGACGATGCCAGTGACAGCGCCAGTAGTGCGTATGAGAACGATACGTCCAATTGAGCCCGTATTGCCTTGCCTGAACCTGCACGCAGAGACTTGGACACTTTCCCACAGGGCATGAGAGCATTTTGGAGGGTGGAGCCCCTCGTGTATGTAAATTGATGTTCTATTCTTCTTCTTGTTTTAGAGACGAACCTGAAACATGCTCTTGTGAGCTCGCGAGCCCCTGGGTAGGATCGTCGCGGTGACTTATCTTGATTTTAGCTGGCCTTGAGCGGGTGGTGAGGTCGTTGGCACACCTTTCTCCTAAGGCAAACTCCTAGGGGCTCGGGGGCCCCGGGCCTCCTGAGGATCCTGCAGATCTGTCCGAGAGAGCCATACCAGGAGCGTCTTGCTGACCATGGCAGGATGTGTACGCGGAAATCTTGCAGCGCGTATGCTCTTTCCCTAAGGGGGTCCTGCCGAGGTCGTCTAGACATGCCTGGTGCGGTCGGACGACCAGCCCCCGAGCCGGAGGGTCGTGGGCACGAGCCTTAAAAACAAGGCACACAACCAAAATGCGATAAATCCGGCAGAGACCAAAGAAAAACTCCCCCCACTCTTGGCAACAAAAAGACTTCAAGTTCAATCCAAAAGGGCAGCGAATCGAGTTATAGAAAAGCGGATGAAAGAAAATGGCCGTGTCCGGCACCTAGCTAGTCTTCTTGTCTTCCCCCAGAGCGGAGCTAAGTGCTTTCACTGGCTGTGAGCATAGTCATTGGGGTACTATGTCAACGGCCAGCACGGAGCATGGTGATTCCACTAGGACGTGGGCGGGAGCCCCCGAGGCCCAAGGCCGGCACTCCAGAGACTCCGTGGCGTGTACAGCCCCACTCATTATTACATGAGAGTGTCACGAGTGGAGACATTCACAGGCATGAGCCTTGCTTCAAATCGCTAGACAAGGCCCCCGCCCTGCGCCACCCCTGATACGTCTCCAACGTATCTATAATTTTTGATTGCTCCATGCTATATTATCTACTGTTTTGGACATTGTTGGGCTTTATTATCCACTTTTATATTATTTTTGGGACTAACCTATTAACCGGAGGCCCAACCTAGAATTGCTGTTTTTTGCCTGTTTTAGGGTTTCAAAGAAAAGGAATACCAAACGGGGTCCAAACGGAATGAAACCTTCGGGAACGTGATTTTCTCAACGAACAAGACCCAGGAGACTTGGACCCTACGTCAAGACACAAAAGAGGAGACCATGAGGTAGGGGGCGCGCCTACCCCCCAGGCACGCCCTCCACACTCGTGGGCCCCCTGTTGCTCCACCGACGTACTCCTTCCTCCTATATATACCCACGTACCCCCAAAAACCTAATTCCACCGCCGTAACTTTCTGTATCCATGAGATCCCATCTTGGGGCCTGTTCCGGAGCTCCACCGGAGGGGGCATCGATCACGGAGGCCTTATACATCAACACCATAGCCCCTCCGATGAAGTGTGAGTAGTTTACCTCAGACCTACGGGTCCATAGTAGCTAGATGGCTTCTTCTCTCTTTTTGGATCTCAATACAATGTTCTCCCCCTCTCTTGTGGAGAACTATTCGATGTAATCTTCTTTTTGCGGTGTGTTTGTTGAGACCGATGAATTGTGGGTTTATGATCAAGTCTATCTATGAACAATATTTGAATCTTCTCTGAATTCTTTTATGTATGATTGGTTATCTTTGCAAGTCTCTTTGAATTATCAGTTTGGTTTGGCCTACTAGATTGATCTTTCTTGCAATGGGAGAAGTGCTTAGCTTTGGGTTCAATCTTGTGGTATCCTTTCCCAGTGACAGTAGGGGCAGCAAGGCACGTATTGTATTGTTGCCATCGAGGATAACAAGATGGGGTTTTCATCATATTGCATGAGTTTTGTGCAGGTACGAGGGACTCGCGCGTAGCCTCCTACTTGATTGTGAGGATTTCTTTGTTTTGTGCAGGTACGAGGGACTCGCGCGTAGCCTCCTACTTGATTGATACCTTGGTTCTCAAAAACTGAGGGAAATACTTACGCTACTTTGCTGCATCATCCCTTCCTCTTAGGGGAAAACCAACGCAGTGCTCAAGAGGTAGCAAGAAGGATTTCTGGCGCCGTTGCCAGGGAGGTCTACGCAAAAGTCAATATACCAAGTACCCATCACATACCCTTATCTCCCGCATTACATTATTTGCCATTTGCCTCTCGTTTTCCTCTCCCCCAATTCACCCTTGCCGTTATATTCGCCATCTCTCTCTCTGTCTCTATCCTCCCTCTCTTCCTCTATTTGCCTCTTTTTGCCTGCTTGCTTTTTGTTTGCTTGTGTGTTAGTTTGCTTGCGTGTCACGATGGCTTAAGATAATACTAAGTTGTGTGACTTCACCAATACCAACAACAATGATTTTATTAGCATTCTGATTGCTCCCCTTACCGATGCTGAATCTTGTGAAATTAATACTGCTTTGCTAAATCTTGTCATGAAAGATCTGTTTTTCGGCCTTCCTAGTGAATATGTTGCTACCCATCTAAGTAGCTTCGTTGATTTGTGTGATATGCAAAAGAAGAAAGATGTGGATAATGATATTGTTAAATTGAAGCTATTTCCTTTTTTGCTTAGAGATCGTGCTAAAGCTTGGTTTCCGTCTTTGCCTAAAAATAGTATTGATTCATGGAACAAGTGCAAAGAAGCTTTTATCTCTAAGTATTTTCCTTCCGCTAAGATCATCTCTCTTAGAAATGATATTATGAATTTTAAGCAACTTGATCATGAACATGTTGCACAAGCTTGGGAGAGAATGAAACTAATGATACGTAATTGCCCTACTCATGGTTTAAATTTGTGGATGATTATACAAAAATTTTATGCCGGATTGAATTTTGCTTCTAGAAATCTTTTAGATTCGGCTGTCAGAGGCACTTTTATGGAAATCACTTTAGGAGAAGCTACTAAACTCCTAGATAATATTACGGTTAATTATTCTCAATGGCATACTGAAAGGTCTACTAATAAAAAGGTGCATGCGATAGAAGAAATTAATGTTTTGAGTGGAAAGATGGAAGAACTTATGAAATTATTTGCTAATAAGAGTGTTTCTTCTGATCCTAATGATATTCCCTTGTCTACTTTGATTGAGAATAATAACGAATATATGGATGTGAATTTTGTTGGTAGGAACAATTTTGGTAACAACGCGTATAGAGGAAATTTCAATCCTAGGCCTTGTCCTAGTAATCCCTCTAATAATTATGGTAATTCCTACAACAATTCTTATGGAAATTATAATAAGATGCCCTCTGATTTTGAATCTAATATTAAAGAATTTATTACTTCGCAAAAGAATTTTAATGCTTTGATTGAAGAAAAATTGCTTAAGATTGATGAGTTGGCTAGGAACGTTGATAGAATTTCTCTTGATGTTGATTCTTTGAAACTTAGATCTATTCCACCTAAACATGATATCAATGAGGCTCTCAAAGCCATGAGAATTTCCATTGATGAGTGCAAAGAAAGAACCGCTACGATGCGTGCTAAAAAAGATGCCTTTATAAGAGCGTGTTCTTCTAGTTCCTATGAAAATAAAGATGAAGATCTAAAAGTTATTCATGTGTCCCCTATTAAATGTTTGTTTTGCAATATGAATCTTGATAATGATGGGACTGAATATGATCCACCTTTACCTAGAAGGCGTTCCAAGAATTCGGAATTTTTTTATCTTGATGCTAAAATTGATAAAAGTGAGTTTGAAGAAATTAAAACCCTAGATGTTGCTAAACCCACTATTATGTATTTCAAGGAATTTAACAATGAGAATTTCTCTTTGATTGATTGTATTTCCTTTTTGCAATCCGTGCTAAATTCTCCTCATGCTTATAGTTAAAATAAAGCGTTTACTAAACATATCATTGATGCCTTAATGCAATCTTATGAAGAAAAACTTGAATTGGATGTTTATATCCCTAGAAAGCTTTATGATGAGTGGTAACCAACTATTAAAATTAAAATTAAAGATCATGAATGTGATGCTTTATGTGATTTGGGTGCTAGTGTTTCCATGATTCCAAAAACTTTGTGTGATTTGTTAGGTTTCCTTGATTTTGATGATTGCTCTCTAAATTTGCACCTTGCGGATACCACTATTAAGAAATCTATGGGAAGAATTAATGATGTTCTTATTGATGCAAATAGGAATTATGTGCCCATATATTTTATTGTTCTTAACATAGATTGCAATCCTTCATGTGCTATTATTCTTGGTAGACCTTTCCTTAGATCGATTGGTGCAATTATTGATATAAAGGAAGGAAATATTAGAATCCAATTTCCATTAAGGAAAGGAATGGAACACTTTCCTAGAAAGAAAATTAAATTACCTTATTAATCTATTATGGGAGCCACTTATGGATTGCCTACCAAAGATGGCAATACCTAGATCTATCCTTGCTTATTATGCCTAGCTACGGGCGTTAAACGATAGCGCTTGTTGGGAGGCAACCCAATTTTATTTTTATTCCTTGATTTTTGCTCCTGTTTAGTAATAACTAATTTATCTATCCTCTATTTTGGTTGTGTTTTTTGTGTTTAATCAGTGTTTGTTCCAAGTAGAACCGTTGGGAAGACTTGGTGAAAGTCTTGTTACACTTGCTGTAAAAAACAGAAACTTTAGCGCTAAAGAGAACTACTACCATTTTTATTTGGAAAGTGATATTTAGTCAATTATTTTTGAAGATGATTAATAGATAAATTCCTCACGTCCATCAATTCATTTTAGAATTTTTGGGGTTCCAGATCTTGCGCTAGCTACAGATTACTACAGACTGTTCTGTTTTTGACAGATTCTGTTTTTCGTGTGTTGTTTGCTTATTTTGATGAATCTATGGCTAGTAAAATAGTTTATAAACCATAGAGAAGTTGGAATACAGTAGGTATAACACCAATATAAATAAATAATCAGTTCATTACAGTACCTTAAAGTGGTCTTTTGTTTTCTTTCGCTAACGGAGCTCATGAGATTTTCTACTTTAAGTTTTGTGTTGTGAAGTTTTCAAGTTTTGGGTAAAGATTTGATGGATTATGGAACAAGGAGTGGAAAGAGCCTAAGATTGGGTATGCCCATGGCACCCCCAAGATAATCTAAGGACACCTAAAATCCAAATCTTGGGGATGCCTGGGCATCCCCTCTTTTGTCTACTTCTATCGGTAACTTTACTTCGAGCTATATTTTTATTCACCACATGATATGTGTTTTGCTTGGAGCGTCTTGTATGATTTGAGTCTTTGATTTTTAGTTTACCACAATCATCCTTGCTGTACACACCTTTTGAGAGAGCCATACATGATTTGGAATTTTTTAGAATACTCTATGTGCTTCACTTATATCATTTGAGTTATATAGTTTTGCTCTAGTACTTCACTTATATCTTTTTAGAGCACGGTGGTGGATTTGTTATATAGAAACCATTGATCTCTCATGCTTCACTTAGATTATTTTGAGAGTCTTAAATAGCATGGTAATTTACTTAAATAATCCCAATATGCTTGGTATTCAAGAATTGTAAAAACTTTCTTATGAGTGTGTTGAATACTATGAGAAGTTTGATGCTTGATAATTGTTTTGAGATATGAGGATGGTGATATTAAAGTTGTGCTAGTTGAGTAGTTGTGAATTTGAGAAAAACTTGTGTTAAAGTTTGTGATTCCAGTAGCATGCACGTATGATGAACCGTTATGTGATGAAGTCGGAGCATGATTTATTTTTTGATTGTCTTCCTTATGAGTGGCGGTTGGGGACGAGCGATGGTCTTTTCCTACCAATCTATCCCCCTAGGAGCATGCACGTAATACTTTGCTTTGATAACTTGTAGATTTTTGCAATAAGTATATGAGTTCTTTATGACTAATGTTGAGTCCATGGATTATTCACACTTTTCTCACCCTTCCACCATTGCTAGCCTCTCTAATACCACGCACCTTTCGCCGGTATCATACACCCACCATATACCTTCCTCAAAACAGCCACCATACCTACTTATTATGGCATTTCCATAGCCATTCCGAGATATATTGCCATGCAACTTTCCACCATTCCGTTTATTATGACACACTTCATCATTGTCATATTGCTTAGCATGATCATGTAGTTGACATCGTATTTGTGGCAAATCCACCATTCATAATTCTTTCATATGTGTCACTCTTGATTCATTGCATATCCTGGTACACCGTCAGAGGCATTCATATAGAGTCATATTTTGTTCTAAGTATCGAGTTGTAATTGTTGAGTTGTAAGAAAAATAAAAGTGTGATGACCATCATTATTAGAGCATTGTCCCAGTGAGGAAAGGATGGTGGAGACTATGATTCCCCCAGAAATCGGGATGAGACTCCGGACGAAAAATAAATAAGGGAAAATGCCCAAATAAAAAAATGAGAGAAAAAGAGAGAAGGGACAATGTTACTATCCTTTTAGCACACTTGTGCTTCAAAGTAGCACCATGGTATTCATGATAGAGAGTCTCCTATGTTATCACTTTCATATAATAGTGGGAATTTTCCATTATAGAACTTGGCTTGTATATTCCAATGATGGGCTTCCTCAAAATGCCCTAGGTCTTCATGAGCAAGCAAGTTGGATGCACACTATAACACCCCGTATGTAACTTGCCATATTTGTATTCCAACTCTTGCCATTTCCGGCACTAAGTTATGATATTTCCTCGTTGTTGGGTTTTTTTCTTCGTGTTCTTTTGTCTTTGTCATGCATCTCATATCATGTCATCATGTGCATTGCATTTGCATACGTGTTCGTCTCATGCATCCGAGCATTTTCCCCGTTGTCCGTTTTGCATTCCGGCGCTCCTATGTCCTCCGGTGTCCTTTTCTACCTCTTTTCGTGTGTGGGTGTTAAACGTTTTCGGATTGGACCGAGACTTGCCAAGCGGCCTTGGTTTACTACCGGTAGACCGCCTGTCAAGTTTCGTGCCATTTGGACTTCGTTTGATACTCCAACGGTTAACCGAGGGACCGAAAAGGCCTCGTGTGTGTTCCAGCCCAACACCCCTTGAAAGTGGCCCAAAACCCACCTAAACCCCCACCATCATCTAGGTCGTTCGATCATGATCGCGTGGGCGAAAACCGTGCTCAATTTGGAGCCCCTAGCTCCTCCTACCTATAAATTAGCCTCTCCCCCGAAAATCTCTGGTCATTTCGCACCCTAACCTAGCCCCCTTCCTCTCCGCGCGCCGGACAACGTCCGGGCCGCGAAGGAAAAAGCCGCCGCCGCCGCCCCGCGCCAATAGTGCGCTGCCACGTGTCCTGGGTTGGTGCCCACATCACCGCCGACCGCGCGGGCCCGCCGAGGCCACGAGCGGCCCCCGCGGCCCGTTCCCGTCGCCGCCTCACTCGAGGGTCAACGCCCTCACCGCGCCGCCCTCCGCTGCCATCGCCGACCACAGCCGCCGTCCGCGCCCGCCGCCCCACTCCGGCGCAGGCCACTGCCGCCTTCCGCGCCCGCTAGCGACGCTGCTTCTCGCCATGGCCGCGCCACCGCACCTCGCCGGCCCTCTTCTCCGGCGACCTCGACGAACGCCGGCATTCCTCAATCCGCGTGCCGCTACAGTAACCCGATCCGGATCCAGATCTAGAATTCGGAGGTTGACTTTTGCCCTAACCCTAGATATATTTAACATTCTTCGACATGCCATAACTCTGCATCCGTAGCTCCATTTTGGGCGTATAGCATATCAAATTGTTCGTCTCGACGAGTACTTCATTTCATCTCATTGCATCATGCTCATTTCACCTAAATGCTTGTGCAAGAGTGCTAGTTTCTGTTAGTTTCAGATTATTATCAGTAATTGGACATTTGTCATTTTTGCCATGATTAATGTGTGCCTCCTATGAACTTGAGCCCTACATGAGTTTTGAAGTATGCCATGCCATGTTTACAGGGGTGTATGCCATGTATTTTTGTGATCTCTGTGGTGACTAGCACAAGCATGCAAAGTAGCTCTCATAGTGTTGCTGATTTCAGGGACTTAGAAATATTCTAAGTCTTTGCCGTGTTAATATTTTTGTGCCATGTATTCATGTGGCTACCGAGTGATCCGTACCTCTTTTGAGCATGATCAGTAAGGATGTTTTGTAGATATTGTGGTGCTCTATCCATCTGTGTCTTTGTTTGCAATTATGGAGCAACCTAGCTTGACTCAATCGAGCTCTACTTTTGCTATAAAATGTTCCTGGCAGAATGTTTACGTGTTAGGCTTTTTTGCCGATGTTGTTGTAGTTGATCCGTGAATGCTTCTTGCCATGTCTAGCTTCTATGCCATGTCTACTTGCTGGGTGTATGCTTAGTTTGGCATGCAATTCCTTGTGGTGAGTGCATCGAGCTCGTAAACATGCCTACTTAATATCTGTTTTGCCATGTTCCAGTTTTCTGCTAAGTCTGAATCTGTTAACTATAATTGCTATGTTCACATGGATGCCATTGTATTTTCTGATCCCTTTTGGCTTATGGTCAGTAAGGGACTTTTGTTGTATGCTTTGAGTAGCTTCATGCCATGCCTTGATTTTCCATGATATGTTCCTGTAGCATGTTGTTACCTTGCTCTAAAGACTACTTCCTGATGTTAAATGCATGTCTTGATGTTATTTCACTAAGTCTATAACCTGATATCTTTTGCACTTTTGCCATGCTTGTTTGAACCTGCTATTGAGTGAATTAGCCATAGCTCGGTGTTCATCTTTTGTCAAGCATCTTGAGTGGATCCATGCCATGTATTTTGTTGCTATGTTAGAGTGCTGTAGCATGTTGTTCTTGATGCATTTAGATGGCCTCGTGCTGTTAATCTAGATCGGTGCCATATTTGTTTTGCTTGTCATTCGCAAACCGTGCATCCGATTCCTGTGATCTTTATATCGATTTCGACCGAAATCAACTCCTCTTTCCAGTGGCACTCTTGGTTTTCCAAGTTGAGGCCAGGTTCGATCTTTCCTTTTCGAAACATGCATACGCATCGCATATCACATCCCGCATATCATGCCATGTTTTGCATCATGTTGCTTGTGCATTGCACGTGGTTGATTGTGTCTCCCTTTGCTTGTTGTTCTTGCTTGGGTAGAGCCAAGAGACGAGTACGTTATTGAGGAGCCTGTTGAGTATGTTTACGAGGATGAAGCAAACGTCAACTCGGAGAACTTTGCAGGCAAGATGACCATACCCTCGAAATCACTTCTATCTTTGCTTGCTAGATGCTCGCTCTTTTGCTATGCCTATGCTACGATACCTACCACCTTACTTATCATGCCTCCCATATTTCCATGTCAAACCTCTAACCCACCTTGTCCTAGCAAACCGTTGTTTGGCTATGTTACCGCTTTGATCTGCCCCTCTTATAGCGTTGCTAGTTGCAGGTGAAGATTGGAGTTTGTTACTTGTTGGAACATGTTTATTGTTGGGATATCATTATTATATCTTGTCTATTTTAATGCATCTATACACTTGGTAAAGGGTGGAAGGCTTGGCCTTATGCCTGGTGTTTTGTTCCACTCTTGCCGCCCTAGTTTCCCTCATACCGGTGTTATGTTCCTTGATTTTGCGTTCCTTACACGGTTGGGTTATAATGGGAACCCCTTGACAGTTCGCATTGAATAAAACTCCCCCAGCAATGCCCAACATTGGTTTTACCATTTGCCACCTAGCCTCTTTTTCCCCTGGGTTTCCGGAGCCCGAGGGTCATCTTTATTTAAACCCCCCTGGGCCAGTGCTCCTCTGAGTGTTGGTCCGAACCGAGTAGACTGCGGGGCCACCTCGGGGCAACTTGAGGGTTGGTTTTACTCGTAGGATGTCTCATCTGAGTGTGCCCTAAGAACAAGATATGTGCAGCTCCTATCGGGATTTGTCGGCACATTCGGGCGGCTTTGCTGGTTTAGTTTTACCATTGTCGAGATGTCTTGTAACCGGGATTCCGAGTCTGATCAGATTGTCTTGGGAGAAGGAATATCCTTCGTTGACCGTGAGAGCTTGTGATGGGCTAAGTTGGAACTCCCCTGCAGGGATTTGAACTTTCGAAAGCCGTGCCCACGGTTATGGGCAGATGGGAATTTGTTAATGTCTGGTTGTAGAATACCTAAAACTTAACGTAATTAAAATGAAAACAACAGAGTGTGTGTGGCAGTGATGGTCTCTTTTCGGCGGAGTCCGGGAAGAGAACACGGTCTCGTGTTATGCTTGAACGTAGATTGTTCTAGGATCACTTCTTGATCATAGTTCATCGACCGTGCCCTTGCCTTCTCTTCTCGCTCTCATTTGCGTATGTTAGCCACCATATATGCTAGTGCTTGCTGCAGCTCCACTTCATACCTTTTACCCTTCCTATAAGCTTAAATAGTCTTGATCGCGAGGGTGTGAGATTGCTGAGTCCCCGTGACACATAGATTACTTCAAAACCAGATGCAGGGACCGATGATACCGCTCCAGATGATTCGACTAAGCTCAAGTATGAGTTCGATGAGGACTCAGGATCATACTACGTTTCCTTTCGAGACGATCAGTAGTGGTGCCCAGTTGGGGCGATCGGGGACTTTTTCGCATTTGGGGTTGTTCTTTATTTTGGTTCTGTAGTCGTACCTTGAGTGTATCTGGATGAATGTAATGATATTTATACTATTGTGTGACATGGCGAGTTTAAGACAACTATGTACCCCTTTTCCTTATTCATTACATGGGTTGTTGTGAAGATTACGTCACATGCGACATTGCTTACAATGTGGTTATGCCTCTAAGTCGTGCTTCGACACGTGGGAGATATAGCCGCATCATGGGCGTTACAAGTTGGTAATCAGAGCCTTCCCCGACCTTCGGAGCCCCCTGCTTAATCAAATCATTGGCATTGTTGAGTCTAGAAAAATGTTTTGAGTCATTCAGGATTATATATATCGGAGAGTAATATTCTTTTTACTCCTCAGTCCCTTCGTCCCTCTAGTGAGGCATCCTGACGTAGAGTTTTGCCTCTTCTCTTCTCAAATTTCACTAAATAAATTTACGATCACGCGGGTATCTTGGAATCGTTCCGATGGTTTTGTGACGAGAACATTATTCTTGGTGCCTCCTGACATTTAGGGGTTGTGGTAGTGTCCCGGGGAGTTGAGCTGCGAGGTGTTGTCATCACAATTTTATCGTTACAATTCTGGAATACTTGAGTTTCACCGACATCGAAAGTCTGTTTTATGCAGTTGTTGGTGAGATAACCTCGACGCCACCCAGTACTGGGGCGGGAGTTTGGGAGTATTGCCATAACTAGTATAACGAATGCTTTTCGATGGTTGAGGTAAATGATTTCCGAAGGTTTCTTGGTTATGTGTTGAAGGATAGATACAGCTGGATGCAGGATTTGCTAGCTTTGGGTGAGATATTATGCTTCCCCTGTATCCCCAACACCTGATTGCATAACCGGAAATGTTCGGGAGTTTCATAGGTGGGAATTCATGTAGCTCTAGTATTTCTTCCATGGATATTTGGTTTGGGATTGGGTAATCCTCACCAAGTATTTGTTCTTGTCCGTACCTTGTTGTTTTATTCATCTACCTCTATCTAAGTGGCTTCTAAATTTACGGAAGTGTGACCATTTCAATTGGAATGCATTCGTTCATTTTGTTCGGATGTTAAGACTAGATGTTGCAATTTCGATCCATTTGATTCAGCTTGAATATATGTCTGTCAAGACGCTAATGGATGTCACCCTCTTAAGGATGGCTCCTCCTACATGTTCGAATCCTGATCTGCCACCACCACCTCCACCTTTGGAGGCATGGCAAGCTGTGATGGCCGCTACCAATGCAAACACGCAACCGATTATGAAACTTTCGCAAGAGCGCAACCAAGGGAATCAAGGCCATGGCAACAATCAGAATCAGTTTGCTACACTCAACCAGCTCCTCGCTAACCAGCCAAAGACCTTTAGTAACTGTGTCGAAGCAACAGACGCCTATGATTGGCTCGTGGATATCTACAAGCATTTTGAGTGCAGCAACATCAGTCCTGAGGACTTTGTCAAGTTTGCCTCGTTCCAACTCAAAGACCAAGCTGCAGAATGGTTTCAGCAATACAAAGATTCTAGAGGAGGTCGTGTGATTACCTGGGATGAATTCCGTCAAGACTTCAGAGCTCACCACATTCCTCAGAGTGTTGTTGAGAGCAAGCGTTAGGAGTTCCACAATCTGAAGCAAGGCAGCTTGTCTGTTTACCAGTATAACATCATGTTCCAGAAGCTCACCCGTTTCGCTAAGCAAGACGTCCCTGACGAGAAGAGCATGATTTATCAGTTCAGAGGTGGCCTCAGAGAAGATCTCCAACTTGCTCTTGTGGTTTTCGAGCCGCAGAAGTACGATGAGTTTTACAACATGGCACTGAAGCAAGAGACTGCTCCACTCAAGTGCGATGCTTCCAAGAAACGAGTCAGGGATGCAACTCCTTCTTCCTCAACTCAAGTGGTAACTAAGCAGCACAAGTATTGGTTGCCTCCTCCTCCTCCATTTCGTCAGCCTTATCAGCAGAAGAGCAAAGGTGGCAATGGATCTTCCCACCCACTCAACCCAGGCTTTCGGAACAAGACTTCGTCTCATGCTCCAAGATCAAGTGCTCCGTATTACCATCCGCTCTCGGAGGTCACGTGCAACAAGTGTCAGCAGAAGGGTCACTATGCCAACAAATGCTTCAATCAGAGGCGTCTTCCTCGTCCTCCTCCTGTGAGGTCTGCCAGCACCGCAGTGGTCAAGCATAATCCCAAGCACGCCAATGTCAACATGATGAACGCAGCTCAGGCAGAGGACTCGTCAGATGTGATTATGGGTAACCTTCTTGTTAACGATGTTCCCGCAAAAGTACTTTTTGATACTGGTGGATCGCATTCTTTCTTGTCATTCCCATTTGCATCGAAGCACAATGTTCACACTGAGGTTATGCCCAAAGTCATGCAAGTTGTTTCTCCCGGAAAGCTTATGACTTCTAGTTTGGTTGCTCCCGATGTCTCTATCACGTTGGGCGATCACAAGTTTCTGTCTTCTCCTATGGTTCTTGGTGACTCGGATATTGATCTTATTCTCGGAATGGATTGGCTTTCTAAGCACAAGGCTCAGCTTGATTGTGCTGCCAGGCAGATTCAATTGACACATTCATCTGAGGATGTAATCGTCTTTGCCGCTCGTGATGATACCATATGACTGTTTTCTCTCAATGAGAAGGGCGAGCTGGATGCCATCTCTCAGATTCCAGTCATTTGCGAATATCAAGACGTCTTTCCAGAAGAGCTTCCAGGAATGCCTCCGCACTGGCCTGTTGAATTCGTCATCAATCTTGAGCCTGGCACAGAACCTGTTTGCAAACGTCCTTACAAGCTTGGACTTGAAGAGTTGAAGGAGCTGAAGAAGCAACTCGATATTCAAGAGCGTATGGGTCTCATCCGACCAAGTTCTTCTCCATGGGGCTATGGTGTTCTTTTCGTCAAGAAGAAGGATGGAACAGACTGACTTTGTGTCGACTACCGTCCATTGAACAAGAAGACCATAAAGAACAAGTACCCACTTCCCAACATCAACGAGCTGTTTGAACAACTCAAAGGTGCTCAAGTATTCTCCAAGCTTGATCTCCGTATGGGCTATCATCAGATTCGCATTCGTGAAGAAGATATCCCCAAGACAGCATTCAGAACAAGCTATGGTTCATATGAATACACTGTCATGTCTTTCGGCCTTGTCAACGCCCCTCCAACATTCTCTCGCATGATGAACTTCATCTTCAACGCCTACACAAATGACTTCGTCTTGGTCTACCTCGATGACATTTTGGTCTTTTCCAAGAACAAGGAGGATCATGCCAAGCATTTGAGATTGGTGCTGGATAAACTCAGAGAACATCAGTTCTATGCGAAGTTTTCAAAGTGCGAGTTTTGGCTCGATGAGGTTCTCTACCTTGGGCATATCATCTCTGCCAAGGGCATAGCTGTTAATCCTGAGAAGGTGTCTGCAATTGTGAATTGGGAACCACCTCAGAATGTGAAGCAACTCCGCAGCTTCCTTGGGCTCGCAAGCTATTGTCGAAGGTTCATTGAGAACTTCTCTAAGATCGTGAAGCCTCTTTCCAACCTCCTGCAGAAGCACGTGAAGTATGTCTGGTCGCCTAAATGTGACATCGCTTTCAACACCCTGAAAGAGAAGTTAGTCACTGCTCCAGTTCTGACTCCTCCTGATGAATCCAAACCGTTCGAGGTCTTCTATGATGCTTCCCTTCAAGGTCTTGGTACAGTGTTGATGCAAGAGAAGAAAGTTGTGGCCTATACCTCTCGCCAGTTGAAGCCCAACGAAAAGAACTACCCCACTCATGACCTCGAGTTGGCGGCAGTTGTCCATGCTCTTTTAACTTGGAGACATCTCTTATTGGGAAGAAAAGTGGACATCTTCACTGATCATAAGAGTCTCAAGTACATCTTCACTCAGCCAAACCTCAACCTCAGGCAGACTCGTTGGGTCGAAATGATTCAAGAGTATAATCCGAGTATCGAATATACTCCAGGCAAGGCCAATGTAATTGCTGACGCATTGAGCAGGAAGGCTTACTGCAACAGTTTGATTCTCAAGCCTTACCAACCCGAGCTTTGTGAAGCTTTCCGCAAACTTAATCTTCAAGTTGTTCCTCAAGGATTTCTTGCCAACCTCCAAGTCTCTCCTACTTTGGAAGATCAGATTCGCGAGGCTCAACTTCTTGATGCTATGGTGAAGAAGGTGAAGATTGGGATTGCCAAGAGTCAACCCAAGTACAAGTGCTATCGCCTTGATGACAAGGATACTCTATTCTTCGAGGATCGCATTGTTGTTCCTAAAGGTGACCTTCGTAAAGTCATTATGAACGAGGCTCACAATTCACTCCTCTCTATTCACCCTGGAAGTACAAAGATGTACCAGGACCTCAAGCAGTCGTATTGGTGGACTCGAATGAAGCGCGAGATTGCTCAGTTCGTGAATGAATGTGATGTCTGCAGAAGAGTGAAAGCAGAACATCAACGACCAGCTGGTCTCCTCCAACCTCTTGCCATTCCAGAATGGAAGTTTGACCATATTGAGATGGACTTCGTGACTGGATTTCCCAAGTCCAAGCATGGCAATGATGCTATCTTTGTTGTCATCGACAAGCTCACCAAAGTGGCTCATTTTCTTCCTATCAAAGAATCTATCACAGCAGCTCAGTTGGCAGAGCTATATGCCTCCAGGATTGTCTCCTTGCACGGCATTCCGCTGTTGATATCTTCAGATCATGGCCGCATCATTACCTCTAAGTTCTGGGATTCTTTTCAGAAGGCCATGGGCACCAACATTCGCTTCAGCACAACTTTTCATCCTCAAACCAGTGGCCAAGTCGAGCGAGTCAATCAGATTCTTGAAGATATGCTCAGGGCATGTGTTATCTCTTTCGGTATGAAGTGGGAAGATTGTCTTCCATATTCCGAGTTCTCCTACAACAACAGCTTCCAAGAGAGTTTGGGCAAGGCCCCATTCGAGATTCTCTATGGCAGGAAATGCCGTAGTTCTCTTAACTGGTCAGAGACTGGTGAACGTCAACTTCTTGGAAATGACTTGATCACAGAGGCTGAAGATATGTGCAAAGTCATTCGTGAAAATCTCAAAGCCGCGCAATCGCGCCAAAAGAGTTACTATGATAGCAAGCATCGTGACTTGGCTGTCGAGATCGGAGACCATGTCTACCTCCCCGTCTCTCCAATGAAAGGTACTTGTCGCTTCGGTATCAAAGGGAAGCTTGCCCCTAGATATGTGGGTCCTTTCAAGATCATTGGTAAAGATCTCGCCTATCAACTTCAGCTTCCATCCAACTTTGCAAACATGCACGACATGGTTCACGTGTCTCAACTCCGCAAGTGTTTCAAGACTCCTGACCGCACCATCAACTTTGAAGAGATTGATCTCCAGGAAGACCTGTCTTATCATGTGCGCCCCGTTGCTATTCTTGAAGAAACTGAGTGCAAGACTCCCAACAAGTCTATCAAATTCCTGAAAGTCAAGTGGTCACATCATTCCGAGCGTGAAGCCACCTGGGAACGCGAGGATCACCTCCGTTCTGAGTACCCGGAGTTTTTCTAGTGCTAGATCTTGGGACGAGATCCTTTCGTAGTGGTGGAGTGTTGTAACACCCCGTATGTAACTTACCATATTGGTATTCCAACTCTTGCCATTTCCGGCACTAAGTTATGATATTTCCTCGTTGTCGGGTTTTTGTCTTCATGTTGTTTTGTCTTTGTCATGCATCTCATATAATTTCATCATGTGCATTGCATTTGCATACATGTTCATCTCATGCATCCGAGCATTTTCCCCGTTGTCCGTTTTGCATTCCGGCACTCCTATGTCCTCCGGTGTCCTTTTCTACCTATTTTGGTGTGTGGGTGTTAAACGTTTTCGGATTGGACCGAGACTTGCCAAGCGGCCTTGGTTTACTACCAGTAGACAGCCTGTCAAGTTTCGTGCCATTTGGACTTCGTTTGATACTACAACGGTTAACCGAGGGACCAAAAAGGCCTCGTGTGTGTTGCAGTCCAACACCCCTTGAAAGTGGCCCAAACCCCACCTAAACCCCCTCCATCATCTTGGTCATTCGATCACGATCGCGTGGCCGAAAACCGTGCTCAATTTGGAGCCCCTAGCTCCTCCTACCTATAAATTAGCCTCTCCCCAGAAAATCATGGGTCATTTCACACCCTAACCTAGCCCCCTTCCTCTCCGTGCACCGGACAACGTCCGGGCCGTGCCGGACAAAGCCGCCGCCGCCGCCCCGTGCCAATAGCGCGCTGCCACGGGTCCCGGGTCGGTGCCCACATCATCACCGATCGCGCGGGCCCGCCGAGCCCACGAGCTGCCCCCGCGGCCCGTTCCCGTCACCGCCTCACCCGAGGGTCAGCGCCCTTGCCCCGCCGCCCTCCGCCGCCATCGCCGACCACGGACATCGTCCGTTCCCGCCGCCCGACTCCGGCGAAGGCCACTGCCGCCTTCCACGCCCTCCGGCGACGCCACTTCTCGCCGCGGCCGCGCCACCGCACCTCGCCGGCCCTCTTGTCCGGCGACCTCGACAAACGCTGGTGTTCCTCGATTCGCGTGCCGCTACAGTAACCCGATCCGAATCCAGATCTGGAATTCGGAGGTTGAATTTTGCCCTAACCCTGGATATTTTTAGCATTCGACATGCCATAACTCTGCATCCGTAGCTCCGTTTTGGGCGTATATCATATCAAATTGTTCGTCTCCACGAGTACTTCATATCATCTCATTTCATCAAGTTCATTTGAGCTCATCTTGATGCCCTAAATGCTATTGCAAGAGTGCTAGTTTATGTTAGTTTCAGATTACTACCAGTAATTGGACATTTGTCATTTTTGCCATGATTAATGTGTGCCTCATATGAACTTGAGCCCTACATGAGTTTTGAAGTATGCCATGCCATGTTTACAGGGGTGTATGCCATGTATTTTTGTGATCTCTGTGGTGACTAGCACAAGCATGCAAAGTAGCTCTCGTAATGTTGCTGATTTCAGGGACTTAGAAATATTCTAAGTCTTTGCCCTGTTAATATTTTTATGCCATATATTCATGTTGCTACCGAGTGATCCGTGCCTCTTTTGAGCATGATCAGTAAGGATGTTTTGTAGATATTGTGGTGCTCTATCCATCCGTGTCTTTGTTTGAAATTATGGACCGCTCTATCTTGACTCAATCGAGCTCTACTTTTGCTATAAAATTTTCCTGGCAGAATGTTTACATGTTAAGCATTTTTGACGATGTTGTTGTAGTTGATCCGTGCATGCTATGTTGTTGTTCTTGCCATGTCTAGCTTCTATGCGATGTCTTCTTGCTGGGTGTATGCTTAGTTTGTCATGCAATGCCTTGTGGTGAGTGCATCGAGCTCGTAAACATGCCTACTTAATATCTGTTTTGCCATGTTCAAATTTTCTGCTAAGTCTGAATCTGTTAACGATAATTGCTATGTTCACATGGATGCAATTGTATTTTCTGATCCCTTTTGGCTTATGGTCAGTAAGGGACTTTTGTTGTATGATTTGAGTAGCTTCATGCCATTCCTTGCTTTGCCATGATATGTTCCTGTAGCATGTTGTTACCTTGCACTAAAGACTGCTTCCTGATGTTAAATTCCTGTCTTGATGTTATTTCACCAAGTCTGTAACCTGATATCTTTTGCACTTTTGCCATGCTTGTTTGAACCTGCTATTGAGTGAATTAGCCGTAGCTCAGTGTTCATCTTTTGTCAAGCATCTTGAGTGGATCCCTGCCACGTATTTTGTTGCTATGTTAGAGTGCTATAGCATGTTGTTCTTGATGCATTTAGATGGCCTCGTGCTGTTAATCGCAGATTGGTGCCATATTTGTTTTGCTTGTCATTTGCAAACCGTGCATCCGATTCTGGTGATCTTTATATCGATTTCGACTGAAATCAACTCCTATTTCCAGTGGCACTCTTGGTTTTGCAAGTAGGCCAGGTTCAATCTTTCCTTTCCGAAACATGCATATGCATCGCATTTCACATCCCGCATAGCATGCCATGTTTTGCATCATGTTACTTGTGCATTGCACGTGGTTGATTGTGTCTCCCTTTGCTTGCTGTTCTTGCTTGGGTAGAGCCGGGAGATGAGTACGTGATCAAGGAGCCCGTTGAGTACGTTTACGAGGATCAAGCTAACGTCAACTCGGAGAACTTTGCAGGCAAGATGACCATACCCTCGAAATCACTTATATCTTTGCTTGCTAGATGCTCGCTCTTTTGCTATGCCTATGCTACGATACATACCACCTTGCTTATCATGCCTCCCATATTGCCATGTCAAACCTCTAACCCACCTTGTCCTAGCAAACCATTGTTGAAGATTGGAGTTTGTTCCTTGTTGGAACATGTTTATTGTTGGGATATCATTATTATATCTTGTCTATTTTAATGCATCTATACACTTGGTAAAGGGTGGAAGGCTCTGCCTTATGCCTGGTGTTTTGTTCCACTCTTGCCACCCTAGTTTCCGTCATACCGGTGTTATGTTCCTTGATTTTGCGTTCCTTACACGGTTGGGTTATATGGGAACCCCTTGATAGTTCTCCTTGAATAAAACTCCTCCAGCAATGCCCAGCATTGGTTTTACCATTTTCCACCTAGCCTCTTTTTCCCTTGGGTTTCCGGAGCCCGTGGGTCATCTTTATTTAAACACCCCTGGGCCAGTGCTCCTCTGAGTGTTGGTCTGAACCGAGTAGACTGTGGGGACACCTCGGGGCAGCTTGAGGGTTGGTTTTACTCGTAGGATGTCTCATCTGAATGTGCCCTAAGAACGAGATATGTGCAGCTCCTATCGGGATTTGTCGGCACATTCAGGCGGCTTTGCTGGTTTAGTTTTACCATTGTCGAGATGTCTTGTAACCGGGATTCCGAGTCTGATCGGATTGTTTTGGGAGAAGGAATATCCTTCATTGACCGTGAGAGCTTGTGATGGGCTAAGTTGGGACTCCTCTGCAGGGATTTGAACTTTCGAAAGTCGTGCCCGCGGTTATGGGCAGATGGGAATTTGTTAATGTATGGTTGTAGAATACCTAAAACTTAACTTAACTAAAATGAAAACAATAGAGTGTGTGGCCGTGATGGTCTCTTTTCGGTGGAGTCCGGGAAGAGAACACGGTCTCGTGTTATGCTTGAACGTAGGTTGTTCTAGGATCACTTCTTGATCATAGTTCATCGACCATGCCCTTGCCTTCTCTTCTCGCTCTCATTTGCGTATGTTAGCCATCATATATGCTAGTGCTTGCTGCAGCTCCACTTCATACCTTTTACCCTTCCTATAAGCTTAAATAGTCTTGATCGCGAGGGTGTGAGATTGCTGAGTCCTAGTGACTCATAGATTACTTCAAAACCAGATGCTGGGACCGATGATACCGCTCCAGATGATTCGACTGAGCTCAAGTGGGAGTTCGATGAGGACTCAGGACGATACTACGTTTCCTTTCGAGACGATCAGTAGTGGTGCCCAGTTGGGGAGATCGGGGACTTTCTAGCATTTGGGGTTGTTCTTTATTTTGGTTCCGTAGTCGGACCTTGAGTGTATCTGGATGAATGTAATGATATTTATACTATTGTGTGACGTGGCGAGTGTAAGCCAACTATGTACCCCTTTTCCTTATTCATTACATGGGTAGTTGTGAAGATTACCTCACTTGCGACATTGCTTACAATGCGGTTATGCCTCTAAGTCGTGCTTCGACACGTGGGAGATATAGCCGCATCGTGGGCGTTACACACACCCACTTAGTTTCTTTTGTTAAGCTTTCATATACTTATAGCTCTAGTGCATCCGTTGCATGGCAATCCCTACTCACTCACATTGATATCTATTGATGGGCATCTCCATAGCCCATTGATACACCTAGTTGATGTGAGACTATCTTCTCCCTTTTTGTCTTGTCCACAACCACCATTCTATTCCACCTATAGTGCTATGTCCATGGCTCATGCTCATGTATTGTCTGAAGATTGAAAAAGTTTGAGAACACCAAAAGTATGAAACAATTGCTTGGCTTGTCATCGGGGTTGTGCATGATTTAAATATTTTGTGTGGTGAAGATGGAACATAGTCAGACTATATGATTTTGTAGGGATAACTTTCTTTAGCCAAGTTATTTTGAGAAGACATGATTTGCTTTGTTAGTATGCTTGAAGTATTATTATTTTTATGTCAATATTACATTTTTATCTTGAATCTTTTGGATCTGAATATTCATACCACAATTAAGAAGAATTAATTAAAATTATGCCAAGTAGCACTCCGCATCAAAAATTCTGTTTTAATCATTTACCTACTCGAGGACAAGCAGGAATTAAGCTTGGGGATGCTTGATACGTCTCCAACGTATCTATAATTTTTGATTGCTCCATGCTATATTATCTACTGTTTTGGACATTATTGGGCTTTATTATCCACTTTTATATTATTTTTGGGACTAACCTATTAACCGGAGGCCCAGCCCAGAATTGCTGTTTTTTTGCTTGTTTTAGGGTTTCCAAGAAAAGGAATACCAAACGGAGTCCAAACAGATTGAAACCTTCGGGAACGTGATTTCCTCAACGAACACGACCTAGGAGACTTGGAACCTACGTCAAGACACAAAAGAGGAGGCCACGAGGTAGGGGGCGCGCCTACCCCCCCCCCCCCCCAGGCACGCCCTCCACCCCCGTGGGCCCCATGTTGCTCCACCGACGTACTCCTTCCTCCTATATGTACCTACATACCCCCAAACGATCAGATACGGAGCCAAAACCCTAATTCCACCGCAGTAACTTTATGTATCCACGAGATCTCATCTTGGGGCCTGTTCCAGAGGTCCGCCGGAGGGGGCATCGATCATGGAGGGCTTCTACATCAACACCATAGCCCCTCCGATGAAGTGTGAGTAGTTTACCTCAGACCTACAGGTCCATAGTTAGTAGCTAGATGGCTTGTTCTCTCTTTTTGGATCTCAATACAGTGTTCTCCCCCTCTCTTGTGGAGAACTATTCAATGTAATCCTCTTTTTGCAGTGTGTTTGTTGAGACCGATGAATTGTGGGTTTATGATCAAGTCTATCTATGAACAATATTTGAATCTTCTGTGAATTCTTTTATGTATGATTGGTTATCTTTGCAAGTCTCTTCGAATTATCAGTTTGGGTTGGCCTACTAGATTGATCTTTCTTGCAATGGGAGAAGTGCTTAGCTTTGGGTTCAATCTTGTGGTGTCATTTCCTAGTGACCGTAGGGGCAGAAAGGCACGTATTGTATTATTGCCATCGAGGATAACAAGATGGGGTTTTCATCATATTGCATGAGTTTATCCCTCTACATCATGTCATCTTGCTTAAGGCGTTACTCTGTTTCTAACTTAATACTCTAGATGCATGCTGGATAGCGGTCGATGAGTGGAGTAATAGTAGTAGATGCAGGCAGGAGTCGGTCTACTTGTCTCAGACGTGATGTCTATATACATGATCATACCTAGATATTCTCATAACTATGCTCAAGTCTGTCAATTTCTCAACAGTAATTTGTTCACCCACTGTAGAATACTTATGCTCTCGAGAGAAGCCACTAGTGAAACCTTTGGCCCCCGGGTCTATCTTCATCATATTAATCTCCTACTACTTAGTTATTTCCTTTGCTTTTTACTTTGCCTTTATTTTACTTTGCATCTTTATCATAAAAATACCAAAAATATTATCTTGTCATATCTATCAGATCTCACTCTCGTAAGTGGCCGTGTAGGGATTGACAATCCCTATTCGCGTTGGTTGCGAGGATTTATTTTATTTGTGCAGGTACGAGGGACTCACGCATAGCCTGCTACTGGATTGATACCTTGGTTCTCAAAAAATTGAGGGAAATACTTATGCTACTTTCCTGCATCATCCCTTCCTCTTCGGGGAAAACCAATGCAGTGCTCAAGAGGTAGCGACCCCCGACCACCGTTGGGGCGTCCAGAAACTAGGACAAGGCCAAGGGGCAAAGGGGACGCTGACGGCGCCCTCGGCAACCACGAGCCCTCTGTCGGGGGAAGGGCTTGTCGACGCCTCCGTCGATTGAGGACCTACCTCCGTGCAGCGCCTTGCTCCGCACGGCGCGGGGGAGGCCCTGGCTCCAAGCCCCTCCCGCGCAGCCCCTAGCGCACCACCCCCGTCGGGGGCGGAGCACCTCCCTAGTTCACCTGCAGCCCATGGTTAGCGTAAACTTGTCCCCGAGATATTGGTTGTACCCTACCGTCATCGTCGCTGAAGGGGTCGGCGAAGCCTCCGGGCGACTCGTGGAAGACCCCGGTCTCATGCGCTCTGCCTTCCCATCCTGGTTCGGGGAACGACTTGGGGCCTTCTCCTAGTGTGTATTCCAGGTTCACCATGCAGGGGACGTAGGCGTCTTCGGTCGCCCTGCCAGGGCCATCGCCTGGACGCCTCGCGCCTTGAGCCACGAGCTGGGGCGCCTGACCCTGGTGGCCACTGGGTGGCACTCCAGCGTGTCTTTGGGGTGGTCCGTCAGCGCTTGTCCCTCCTGGCCACGGCGCCGTCATGGCAGGATGGGTCGCGCCAGGGTCCATGTTGGTGTTGTCGGGTCCCCCTGGCGCTCCAGGTGGTACGCGAGCTCGCCGGGGCCTCGCGCGCGCCTCTGCCATGACCTGAGGCATGGGCAAGGAGCAGAAGGGTGGCATACATCTGCAGGCAGCGTACAGTAGTTCGGCCACATGCTCCAGCAGCGCATCATGACCGCTCTCCGCCAGCCTGCATCACAGCAGCTCCTGCGCCACGATGAGCGCGGCCCACATGTTCGCCTGCTCACAGCGGGTGGGCGGTGCCGTTGCCGTAGCGTAGCCTAAAGATCGTGTGGCGGCACGCGTTCGCCGTGCCACGAGGGTGGAGGGCGCCAGTCCGCGTCGCCTGCGTCCAGCGGTGTTCGGCGGTGTGCGGGCCGCCTGGAGTGCGGAGTTGAGGTCTTCTTAGGCGGACGGCGCCGCCCGAGCGGGCCAAGCAGCCCAATGGTCCGCATGGGTCATCGGGTCATCCGACATCGGGGCCGCGGGGTGTCGACGGGTCGATTAACGGAAGAGGGGCTTCGACGCACCCCTACCTGGCATGCCAAATGTTGGATTATAGGTTCCGGCAAACCCTTGTTAGGTTCGAACTCTAGGATGCGCACGAAGAACACTCTCTTCCTCACTCGCTCACTCAGTGATCCCACGGCCTAGCTCGACGGACCCAAAGAACAACAGACGCGAGAGTTTATACTGGTTTGGGCCACCTTGCAGTGTAATACCCTACTCCAGTTTGTGGGTGGATTGCCTCGGGGGGGCTGAGGATGAACTAATACAATGGATGAACAGCCTCAGGAGGTGAGATGTTCTTGGGCTCAATGAACAGGTGAGCTCGTTCAGGTGGAATGGATCTGATCCATCCCCGTCTATGGTGGTGGCTAAGTCCTATTTATAGTGGCCTTGGTCCTCTTCCCAAATGTTAGGCGGGAAGGGATCCCACAACGGCCAACTTTGAAGGGGGACAACTAGTACAACTATCATGACAAAAGGTGGTCTTCACCTGCCAAAGGCTCTGGTGGTGATGCTGCTATGGGCTCTATGATGACCTCCGTCTTGCTGGTCTTGGTCTTGTTGCACTGATATGGAAACCTTTGCCTAATTCATCGGGACCCCGCGCCTGTGCTTGCCTCCTTAGCACAAAAGAGGAAACTGGCACACTGCGCCCGCTGGCGCTCGCCTGGCCTTGGTCGTCATGGCTCACGTCACGTGAACCTCGCGAGGTGCTCCCTGCATAGATATCTCCTCTCCTTGGGAGACAGCCTAGTGAGGCTGACCTCAGGGAGGTCTTGTTGTCGTTTGCCTCGCGAGGCTTGGCCCCTCACGAGGGTCTTGAGTTGCTCCTGCTGAAGATGGGCCGTAGCAGGCTATTGGTGGAGCCTCGCTCTGGGCCGCAGGCAGGCAATTCTGGGCACCCCCGGTCCCAGAACACCTACACACACTACTCATAGATTAATTTGTCCGATATATGTATTAGTTCAACTGTAGCCCACGGGTGGACACTTTTAAAATGGATCACTAATCCAATACAGAAATAGAATTGATATTTGTGCAACAAGAAGACAACACCATCTCAAAAGAGAATTACTATGTTTAATCAACATCTTGATAATGTTCATATATGATGGATCATAGTAGAAGGACTTTAGCTACACATATCTTATTTGCATGTCAATTTTTTATGTTGTCCCTGTACCATGGTCATTTAGTTTGTTATTTGGATTTACCCTACTTGCTCACCTAAGCCCCAGACGTTTTCCTCAGCCGCCAAACTCCTCATTCCACTAAATTGAGTACTCTTTCCATTATTTAGTTTGTTATTTGGATTTACCCTTCTCCTATCAACCGAGGGTTTTGGGGTGACATAGGAGGAGATGGTTAGTCGATTCAGAGTGAGAGTTTGCTCCATTGTTTTTAAGGCGAGGCAAGCACTGGGGGGGGCTCACTACTTAGGCACTAAAACGTATGGCAAGGTGACGCTTGAGAATTAGGAGATGTAACAAAACATAGACCTCAAATAATCTTCTGTACATGAGGGAACAGTGCCCTTGAATTTCGGCCACATGATGAGGTGTAGCAGCATAAGCAGATGCGGAGGAGAAGAAGCAGAGGTGGAGGAGAAAAAGGACAGCCAGTCGTCTAGGCACGCCTAGAAGCAAAGCATCGGGAGGGAGCACAAGGGAGGGCGGCGATTTCACCCTCCCCTCCCCACCTCAGTTTCATGCACGAGCTCCATGTTCCTGCTCAAGAGCTTTTTCCCGCTACCCGCTCTAACTATGGCTTCTAATTTCACCCAAGGTGATGCCTTGTGCGCCTATGGCCTTGTACAATGCTAGGTGCATAGGGAGGTGCTTATAAAATTAAATCTGGTTTTTAAGCACAAGTGCCTATTTTAGAGGAGGGACGCATAATTAAGTGTCTACTCTTTAGATAAGCACCAGTGTTTCAAGAAACTCTTTGCACCTCCCCTAAGCGTCTTGCATTGTACAAGGCCTAAGCGACACTCCAGATGCCTCAAGCTCCAAAGTGGGCACTTTTCGTAGCTGTCAAAGGCGAGCCCAATGCCTTGAGGTTGGTGAGCGCCCTAATGTCTAAGTGTCGCCTTCGAAACGCCTTGAAAACAACAGTTTGCTCTCATTATTGACCGACATAAGGAAAAATAAGTTGTGTCTATACTTTTCTCTCTATTGGTTGGAGTATGTTTTAGGTACAAAATAAGTAAATAATTATTTTCTACTATGTTTAGCTCTTCTATTGTAGATGCTCTAAGAGTGACTTGCTGAGAGAGAAGCTAAAGGAAGTGCCTTTCTTTTGGAAAATAACGAGATGACCGGATTTGGAAATTAGGAAATGACAACTTTAGCCTTGGCATGTAAGGTTTAGCCACTTGTAAAAACTAAACAACTGCTTTTGATTGCAATTGAACTATCAAATAAATCAATGGCTATCTATTTAGAAAGTCATCATAATAAGCAGTGCGGCACGACAACAAGCGTGGGGTCGGTCTAGGAGACATGCATGCAGAGAGAGATGGGTGCCACATGTAGGACGTTGCTTGCACTATTTTTAAGCATGAAATGTGACCCTCAAATAAGATTATAATGTGTCTGGTTGTATATCATGTATGTAAATAATGTATATTATTTACCCGTAGCAACGCATAGGGTTACGTAAAAAGAAAATATTGCTTCTTTTTAGTCAGATGCTTTGAGAACCAAGTCTACCTGGTTCTCTTCCTTTCATCCATGTATTCTAATGTGCAGTGCACAGTGTGTAGAATGAGTAAACTTGTGAATCTAGAGCACAAACTCATGATTGATCAAGGGAGTGGCACTACCGGCTGGGTTAGAGTATAATCAACAGTACTTGGAGTTTTTTTGTGATACGTGTAGCTTTCAACTTGCGAGCCTTTCAAATATGCAAGTGTCCGATGCCATAGGCTACTATGGAAGTTGTGAATGCTATGTAGTTTCTTGTACTGCTTGCGTTCAGAGGTGAACTATTTCTGAACCATTTTAGGTTGACCATCTATGTTTTACATTCTGTATGTATAGCGAGATCAAATTTATTTGTTCTAGGGCCATTTCTGAACATGCCTATGGAATAAGATCATGAACACGTACATGGATTATGAATTTAGTATTTTTTTGAGAAGTAAATTTTCTTTTATCTATTGATAAAAAATATTTTTGTTGTCAGATGAAGGGCACAACGGATGGCACCGGCGGGAAGGTGAGCAGCGATGGAGATAAGCGAGGAAAGGAGTAGTGTTAGGCAGTTGGCAGTGTTGAAGAGGATGAGAGGGCCACACACTCGGTGCCATGCTACTAGAGGGCCCGCTGCTAGAGGCAGTCCTAGGGATTTTTGGATCAATGATAGTAACGTTGGTGACCCGGGTATCTTCTTCCATCTCTGGATCCTGAATCTATATCTCGCTAATCTGCAAAGGCACGCAGTAGCGACGGGTACAATTGCATGGTTGTTACTGCCGACCAGTACACGAGTGGGGTTGCCGTTCTCCTACCAGTACGGAGCTACTCCAGTGCCACCGCATATATACTCCGATGAGTATCCTTGATATCTTCCCTCTACATTGCATCTAATCACACACTTCCACATTGCATCTAATGACACACTTCCAACTGGAATACATCAATTACATACCACGGTCATAAGTGTCACACTTCCAACTGATGACATGTCATGATGATGTGCTTTTTGGTTATCCTAGGACTTACAAAAACATGCCATCTGATCTATTCCCCTTCGGTACATTAGAGGTTATAGGTCATTTGTTGAATGGTTATAATGACTTTTTCTTTGGGTAATTCTATGCGAAAATATATGCAGATTTCCTCTCAAAACTATCTACCAATCATATTGTTAAGGGTGGATCCAATCTATTACTTTGAATTTAAGCTATCAATTTATCATATAGTATTTAATATTGGTAGTAGATTAAATTTTTAACATGACTTTAATTGAAACTTTTAGGTGAAATTTGAAACTTCCCTTGAGAGATGCTAAAGTACTATTTATTTGACCGGCTTGGTGTACATTGACCTTTACCGCCTGAATGTTATGAATTATATTCATGGTGGATCATATGAATGTCGAGGAGGTGATGGAGAAGTATGACGAAGAACTTGTGAAGACTGAGGGCATGGAGAAGAATGGGAGAAGCTAAGTGGGAGGCTGACATTGGCGAAGGAGAAGGCTAGATGAGTGTTAGCATTGGCAGACAACGGGTCATTGCAGATGGCATTCAATGAATTATTCAAGGAATTGAAGCTCCCAAAATGATCAAATAAATAAGATAGCAATGAGACATAGAATGTCGTGTTATTAGTTATTTTTGTCCTCAAAAAGGATGTCGTGATAGTAGTCGTGCTTTGCATATAAGTTGCTTCAACAACTATATTCTTGAAATGATGTGCCATAGGTAGGTGGAATAACTATTAAATACAAGCATTCCTCTGTGTGTGTGAGAGAGTGCCCTACACACTGCCTTTATGGATTAAACCGGTTCTCTAATTAAATGATAAACTGAGTGTACTTTTTTTTCTTTGACCGTTATATGACAAAATAAATGAACATGTGAGTGCTATCCAGATTACCCAGGAAGTGCCCTGACCTGTGCTATAAAGAGATTGTGTGAAAACAAAGTTGAAGTTGTTGCCCAAGATGAGAAGGAAAGTGGTCTTCCAGCAACACTAAACATGGTCATGTATTACACATACATATGATGATGTATGTAATGCGTCTGATCATTGTTGTTTTTTATGTGAAGTTTATTTGTCTTGCATTATGACGGTCCATGTAAAAATACTTGGATGAGTTGCCAACCCGGTAAGGAGTTTGCTTTAATTTTGTTGCTCCTGCTTGCTTTGTTGATGCATTTCATGGGGATGACTCGTGTACTCATTTTGTTTCTTACTGAAATGGAAAAGAAAGCAACAAAGATTAGTATTTGTTTTCTTTAAGTCATCACATATTTTTTCATTGTGATTTGTAATTCTTTTTATATTAAATGCATGTTGAGCTAGCATTATCTTTGTTGCCTAGAAAATTTGCTATAGGCCATAGCGAATAACATCTGAAGGTGGTTGTCGCCCTTTTCCCTTGTTGCTGGCGTTTTTGCTTGGTTTTATGGTTCTTAGAATGTCGTTGTACTACTCCCTCCCTTTCGATAATATAGGACATTTTTGCAAGCTAACATAGCTTGCAAAAACATCTTATATTGTGGGACGGAGGGGTATGTTTTAGGCTAAGAAGAAGCGGCACTGGCACTGGAGAACATCATTTTATCTTTAGAGATCTCAAAATTTTTGGAGAGTCTGATGTGTTACAAATTATTATTGTATATAAGGAGAATAGTAGGAGAAGATCAGCAGTTGTGTATGTGTAAGTTTTACTGAGGTATTTTTTTCTTGCAAGATCCTAACCATTTATCCATTGGCTCCCTAGATTCGTTTACCGTTTGTAAATTGCTTAAGTTCCTTGCACCTAAAAATAAAATATTCTTGGATTTCTGAAACAACCATATTTTTGTGTACAATGGTGAAAGAGCTACATTGTTATATTGCTCTCTGGTTCAATTTCCTCTATTCCATAATATAAGGATGATCATGTTGTCATGAGCAAAACTAGATGTACCCGGTAAGAATGGAGGCAAGATTACCTCTCCTACAAGGCCCCAAAACAGTAACCGTCCCGGTTAAAGAGCACCGGCAATTTGGAGAGGGCCCCACCGCCATAGAGCCTCCTTTTGAGCGGGAGGGAGCAGGCCTCCGCCGTGGTCAACAATAGTGGCCACTTACAGAGCGAGGTGAGTGTGATTGGCCAAATTAACTTAACTCAACTATTTTTTGGTACCGCTCAAGAAGGTCGTTGATCTTCTTAGGTGACAATACCAATTAGACTAATTTATTGTAGTTTTATGAACATGGAGTTTGTTAATCACCTCTGTGTTTTGCTGAAGATTAAGATGTTTATAATATATATGCAATTTTATTTTTTTGGACATTTAACAGAATATGAAATAAGCAAACATATAGTGGTCCAAGTTGACGAAGTAGAGTTGATGGCCCTTTGGTTTTTCATCAATGTCTATATTTTTGTTATCCCGTGGCAACGCCCGGCTAGCGTACATATCTTAAATAACAATTTATGACCTTTCATTTTCATTCTTATGATATAATATAAAGTTCAGTGTTACTTTCATTCTATTTTATGGTAATGATGTGTTGGATATATTTTAGTGTACAACCCATAGCCTCAACATTTGCACCGTAGCCTCAGGCCACCGTCTCGCCGTGCTTACGGCAGCCCGACATCTCGCCTTCTTCCCATGCACAACTGAAGCTTCATTGGCCTACATACACTTCCCTAGACAATCTAAACTGCATGCATCACTAAAAACAAACATGCAGAAACATTAAAATCAAGATTAAGTCCCAACTGCCCGCCCGCACACGACGGCAATGGCAGCCAGGCCATAGTTGCGCCAGCGGTGGCTGGCATCACCATAGCTAGGCTAGACAACATGTGGCTATGGCAGCGTCCATCATGCTCGCCCGCCTAGCCGCAGGCCAGCACGCTCGCTCGCTGATGGCCAACACACAAGCCAGCACAAGGCTGCGGCGACCCGTCAAAACATGTTGAGATGAATGAATACAACACAACCCACTTCACCTAAGAAAAACTTTAGTTAGAGTGAGTTTTGTTTTATTCATTTATCTATCTGAGACTAAAACGCCACAAATACAATTCAGATAACATTATTGTGTTTGACAGTATGATGTGTGTTAGCTTATTATTAAAAAATATGTTAGCTAAGATGACATTGTTCTTAGTTGTTTAGCTCCGTGAGTAGAATCTTAAATTTTGTCAAAAGCCTGTGGCAACGCACGAGCGTTCTACTAGTTTCCAATAAGTCATCAGCTTGCTCCATTGTTCCAGAAAACGGTCGTCAAGTATCAAATGATTCATAATCAAGTGATTCCAAAAGTCCATCTGCATGGAGTTTCCTCATGTCCTTTACACCAATATGACCTAAACGGCGGTGCCACAAGTATGTTGCACTATCATTATCAACTTTGCATCTTTTGGCATCAATATTATGAATATGTGTATCACTATGATCGAGATTCAATAAACCATTCACATTAGGTGTATGACCATTGAAGGTTTTATTCATGTAAACAGGACAACAATTATTCTCTAACTTAAATGAATAAATGTATTGCAATAAACATGATCTAATCATATTCATGCTCAACGCAAACACCAAATAACATTTATTTAGGTTCAACACTAATCCCGAAGGTAGAGGGAGTGTGCGATGGTGATCATATCAACCTTGGAATAATTTCCAACACACATTGTCTCTGCAACTCCTGTTTTGAGTTACTAATCTTAGCAACTAAACCAGTATCAAATACCTAGGGGTTACTACGAACACTAGTAAAATACACATCAATAACATGTATATCAAATATACCTTTGTTCATTTTCCATTCTTCTTATCCGCCAAGTATTTGGGGAAATTCTACTTCCAGTGACCATTTTCTTCACAGTAGAAGCACTCAGTTTCAGACTTGGGTCCAGCTTTGGGCTTCTTATGGGAGTGGCAACTGGCTTGCCATTCTTCTTGAAGTTCCCTTTCTTTCCCTCGCTCTTTTTTAAACTAGTGGTCTTGTTAACCATCAACACTTGATGCTCTTTCTTGATTTCTAGTTTCGCCAATTTTAGCATCATGAAGAGCTTGGGAATCGTTTTTGTCACCCCTTGCATATTATAGTTCATCACGATGTTCTAGTAGCTTGGTGATAGTGACTAGAGAACTCTGTCAGTCACTATCTTATCTGGAAGATTAACTCCCACTTGATTCAAGCAATTGTAGTACCCAGACATTCTGAGTACATGCTCACTGGCCGAGCTATTCTCCTCCGTCTTGTAGGAAAAATACTTGTCAGTGGTCTCATACCTCTTGACACGGTCATGAATCTGAAATTCCAATTTTCATCTCTTGGAACATCTCATATGCTCCATGGCGTTCAAAACATTTTTTAAGTCCCGATTATAAGCCGTAAAACAGGGTGCACTAAACTATCAAGTAGTCATCTTATTGAGCTTGCAAAATGTTCATAACGTTTGCATTTCCTACAACAGGTTTGTCACCAAGCGGTGCATCAAGGACATAATTCTTCTTTGCAACAATGAGGATAATCCTCAGATCACGGACCTAGTACGCATCATTGCTACTATCATCTTTCAACTTAGTTTTGTTTGGGAACATATCAAAAATATAGGAGCTATATCATGAGCTATTGACCTACAACATAGATATGCAAAACTATCAAGACTAGGTTCATGATAAATTAATTTCAATTAATCAAATTACTAAAAAAATCCCACTTAAATAGTCCCTCAAGTCATCTAAGTGATACGTGATCCAAATCAACTAACCCATGTCCGGTCATCACGTGAGATGGGTAGTCATCAATGGTGAACATCTCTATGTTGATCATATCTACTATATGACTCATGTTTGACCTTTCGGTCTCCAGTGTTCTGAGACCATGTCTGTACATGCTAGGCTCGTCAAGTTTAGCCCAAGTATTCTGCATGTGTAAAACTATCTTACACCTGTTGTATGTGAACGTAGAGTCTATCACACCCGATCATCATATGGTGTCTCGAAATGGCGAACTGTAGCAACAGTGCATACTCAGGGAGAACACTTTTATCTTGAAATTAAGTGAAGGGATCATCTTATAGTGCTACCGTCATTCTAAGCAAAATAAGATGCACAAAAGATAAACATCACATGCAATCAAAATACGTGACATGATATGGCCATCATCATCTTGTGCTTTTGATCTCCATCTCCAAAGCAACGTCATGATCTCCATCGTCACCAGCTTGACACCTTGATCTCCATCGTAGTGTCATCGCGTCGAGGTCGTCAAGCCAACTATTGCTTCTACAACTATCGCTAACGCATAGTGATAAAGTAAAGCAATTACATGGCGCTTGCACTTCATACAATAAAGAGACAACCCTAAGGCTCCTGCCGGTTGTCGATATTACAAAACATGATCATCTCATACATCAACATATATCACATCATATCTTGACCATATCACATCACAATATGCCCTGCAAAAACAAGTTAGACGTGCTCTACTTTGTTGTTGCAAGTTTTACGTGGCTTCTATGGGCTTCTAGAAAGAACCGTACTTACATATGCATAAAACAATAATAATGTTTCATCAAGTTTGTTGTTTTAACCTTCTTCAAGGACCGGCCTTAGTCAAATTCGATTCAACTAAAGTAGGATAAACAGACACCCACCAGCCACCTTCATGCAAAACTAGTTGCATGTCTATCAGTGGAACCGGTCTCATGAACATGGTCATGAAAGGTTGGTCCGGGCCGCTTCATCCAACAATACTGACGAATCAAAATAAGACATTGGTGGTAAGTAGTATGACGATCACCCCCCACAACTCTTTGTGTTCTACTCATGCATATCATCTACGCATAGACCTCACTCGGATGCCACTGTTGGGAAACATAGCATGGAAAACAAAAAAAATCTACGCACACGCAAGATCTATCCATGGAGATGCATAGCAACAAGGTGGGAGAGTGTGTCTACGTACCCTCATAGACCATAAGCGGAAGCGTTAGACAACGCGGTTGATGTAGTCGAACTTCTTCGCGATCCAACCGATCAAGTACGGAACGTCCGACATCTCCATGTTCAACACACATTCAGTTCAGTGACGTCCTCGCCTTCTTGATCCAGCAAGATGAGTGAAGTAGTAGATGAGTTTCGGCAACACGACGGCATGGTGATGGTGATGGTGATGTGATCTCCATAGGGATTCGCCTAAGCACTACGAAAATATGATCGTGGGAGTAAATGGTGGACGGGGGCGCCGCACACGGCTAAGACAAAGTTGTATCTTGTGTAGCGCCCCTCCCCACATATATATAGGTGGGAGGGAGGGAGGAGCAGCCAAAGGAGGCGCCCAAGTAGGAGGAATCCTACTTGGGGTCCCTCCCAAGCCGTGCGCCCTTTCCTTATTTGGAGTGCGGAGAAAGGCAGGGGAGAGTGGCGCCCCCCTTTCCTTTCTCCCTTGAGAGGGAAAGGCAGGAGGGCTAGCCCTCCCCCTTTTCCTTCCCTAGGTCTGGCAAAACAAGGGAGGGGGCGCGCCAGCCCCCTTGTGGGCCGGTCAGTCCCCTCCTTTGGCCCATAAGGCCCATATCTTGCTGGGGTTTGTGCCCAGAACCCCTTCCAATGACCCAATTCCTTCCTGGTACGTCCCGGAACACTACCGGTGCCCAAATACCATCATACTATATATCAATATTTACCTCCTGACCATTTCGAGACTCTGAACAACATTCGATCACCAAACCATATAACTCATATAACACTATATCGTCAGCGAACGTTAAGTGTGCGGACCCTACGGGTTCGAGAACTATGTAGACATGACCGAGACACCTCTCTGGTCAATAACCAATAATGGAACCTGGATGTCCATATTGGCTCCTACATATTCTACGAAGATCTTTATCGGTCGAACCTTATGACAACATACGTAATTCCCTTTTTCCATTGGTATGTTACTTTCCCAAGATACGATCGTCGGTATCTTCATACCTAGTCAAATCTCGTTACTGGAAGGTCTCTTTACTCCTTTGTAATACATCATCCTGCAACTAACTCATTAATCACTTTTCTTGCAAGGCTTCTTATGATGTGTATTACCGAGAAGGCCCAGAGATACCTCTTCGATACTCGGAGTGACAAATCCTAATCTCGATCTATGCGAACTCAACAAACACCTTTGGAGATACCTATGGAGCATATTTATGATCACCTAGTTACGTTGTGACTTTTGATAGCACATAAGGTATTCCTCCGGTATCCGAGAGTTGCGTAATCTCATAGTCGAAGGAATATGTATTTGACATGAAGAAAGCAATAGCAATAAACTTAACGATCAATATGCTAAGCTAACGGATGGGTCTTGTCCATCACATCATTCTCCTAATGATGTGATCCCATTATCAAATGACAACTCATGTCTATGGTTAGGAAACCTTAACCATCTTTGATTAACGAGCTAGTCTAGTAGAGGCTCACTAGGGACACGGTATTTGTTTATGTATCCACACATGTATTTAAGTTTCTAGTCAATACAATTCTGGCATGAATAATAAACCTTTATCATGATTAAGGGAATATAATAATAATGATTTTATTATTGCTTCTAGGGCATATTTCCATCAGAGTCAACAGGTGGAAGGCTGCCGTGGGAAACCACAGCCACCGATGGGACTGGAGGGCCCCTTGCTTGTTCAGCAGGGGGATGTCGCGTTGCACAGAGAGCAGACGAGCATGAGGCAGCACGGAAGAGATAACACATGCAATTTTACCCAGGTTTGGGCCGCCATGAGGCATAAAACCCTACTCCTGGTTTGGTGGATTGATGGTGGAAGAATGGTGGTGGAGCATAGTACACTCGTCCGGTAGGGGCGACAGTGGCTACACGCGTATGGGTGTGTGAGTTATCCAACCATCTAACCCTTTCTACGGTTGCTATGGGCCTCCTTTTATAGATTAAGGGGTCACCACAATGGCAAAGTAGTCATTATGCACTGATCAGATAGCAAACAGTGCTATCATACCTAACTCTGCAGGTTGACAGGGCGCATTAAATGCACCGCTTAACATCATGTCATTGGGTGCCCGGCAAGGTCGCCAGCTCCATGCCTGCTCGCTTGACACGTCGCAGGACGGGTGTCATCTGTAGGTATTTCTTACAGAAAGAGGCTGCCATGTGGCGAATGGCTTCCACTTAGTCACTTTGGGCTTGACACCGTACTGATTGACGACGTGGGTCGTGGTGGAGTGGTTGGGTGAGGTGGTTTTGCCCTCATGAGTCCTGGCAGGCCCTGTTGGGACGTCTTGGATGTCTCCTTCTGGGGGTGCCCCCATCCTTGTCGAGCTCGCCTACCCGGCAAGGGAGGCCTTTCTCCTGGTCGTGTATTTCTTCTCTGGTTTGACCTTGGTCCTCTTGCTCTGCATGTTAGTCCTTCGAGGCTCTTGATTCCTTGCACTCTGACTTAGGTTGGTGCCTTAATCCTGTTCCCGTGCCTATGCATAGTCTGGGCAACAGACCCAGGGTTTGTTGCACCGACAGAAGCCCCCGGGCCTGCCCCGAACGTGCTGTTGAGCGTCATCGGGGTAGGGCCTAATAAGTGCACAGGCGGGGGTGCTGAAGAGGCTGGCCTCTTCAGTTCTTCTTTGCTTCTTCATTAATCTTGGGTCTAGGTCAGTTTCCGATTTCCCCGCACGTCGTGTAAAGCCAATAGTGATGGAGCCGCCCTGGTAATGGCCCGTGAACGACTTTAACGCACGGGGTAGAAACTGTCAATTCACTCTTCCCACCACGCCTTTATCCTTAGCCACGTATGTCGCATGCATCGCGCGAGGTAGGTAATGGAGGCGCGTGGCATGGGAGAGCATCAAGGAGAGGGCCCGGTCTTCTTGAATTGGCTAAGGAGGAAGGCGGTCGTCCGTTGAGGGAGCGGCTCCCCTCCCTGGCCTGCTTATAAAGGAGGGGCGAAGGGAGGGCGGAGTCATTCATCCTCGTGCTCCTCCATCCTCTGTTTTCTGCTCCTCGCTGGTTATGACAAAGGGAAGAGCTTGGGGCCATACCTAATGCTCTTGGTTGAGGCTGGTGTCGCCAAATGTTGTTGCTGGTACTCAGGGAGTGAGCCTGGTCCTTGCTGTGGTGAATCTCTTGGCATCTTCGGGGCTCGCCCGGGAGGCGGGGCTAGGGATCATTGGTAATCCCAACACTGCCCCTACCGGAGGTCTTGGGGCTGGTGTCGACGAGAGGCGCGCCTTCCTGCCCGCCAAGGTGGGGAGTGGTGCACCTCGAGCTCCCAAGCCGTCTTGGTCGCTCGTTCTCTTTTCGGAGGGGGTGTCTAACGGGAGTCTTGGCGCTTCCCGGGAGCAGCGGTGGTGAGGAGAAAACAAGGGAAGACGGAGAAGGCGGGTGGCAGGGGTCAGGTCGGAGTACGATGGTGTGGATGCCTTCGCCTCCGACCAGTGACATACCGCCTCGTCTTTCCGCTCTTCCCCTCCCTCCCCGGCTTCATCATCACCAGCCTCCTAGGGTGATAGCCGGGGAGGGATGTTCTCTTGGCGCCTTCGCCTCCCCTCTAGCAGTCTTCTGGCTGAGCTTTAGTGGATGACTCCACCGACGCCCAGGACAAGGCTTCCTGCTAGCACTAGAGGTGGCGATCAGAGGAGGACGTCCTATCCTCTGTGCCCCTCCTTCGCAGCCTTGCCACTCCTGATCTTGTCAGATTGCGCCTGGTGGGCCATGACCGGACTGGGCTGGGCTCCTGCTTGGGTGCCTTTCTCGTGTTTTCCTCCTTCCACCGCAGTGCCTGGTAGGAGGGAAAAACGAAAAAAGGAGATTACAAGGCACTTATCTTTTTTTCAATCTGAAACCTGTAGGCACTTGCCAAATTTTAATTCAAATAATGTAATATCTCAAGTCCATGTTTGTGTTCTGTAATGCTTATACTTGTATTATCACCGTATTAATGAAAAAGAAGAACCTTGCCAGGAACCTGTGCATGTATATGTCCATGTAGAGCTGGGATACTTCTTTAGTGTAAATAAATGAGTTTTTCTCGGCAGGCTATCTTGCTGGCACCCTTTTACTTGCCGAAGAACTGTGTCTACCGGGACAAATATAAAGGGACCAGCCCCCACCAACTTCCTTTTACCAAAGGCCACTGCGACATTCTGACTGAAGAACGTTCAAGTCAAGGATGGGAGCACCTAAGTCTCAAGAGAGTGGAGAGGTTTCCTCATGCACAAGTTATAGCTTACAAAGCACTAATGGACAAGAGCTAGAACTTATCTGTTTGTCTGTTTGGCTTACTGGAGATTGCAACACCGGTTCATCTTCCCAACTTCTTGTAGAGGCCAAGTTCACGGCAGGAACCTGCAGCTTCATGCAGATGAGAATGAATGCAGGATGCGATCCTATATATATGCATATGCAAATGCTCATGAAATGCTTATGCAGTGCTCTAGAATGCTCATGCATGCATGCAACTTGGTTGCCCCCCCCCCCCGGCGCTTCGTTTATTTTCTCTTGCACAAGGTCATCGCCCTGGCTTTGTACAAGGGGTTACATGCAACTGAGGCAAGGCTTGTACAAAAGGGTGGCTGCCGAGCAGGGCCCGACAACCGCGCCTTACTGGTAGAACTTGCATTGATGAGTTCTGCAATTGAATGCCATCCCCGGTCTCCAAACGGACTACGCCAGGTCTGGTGACTCGTACTACCCATTAAGGGCCTTCCCACTTCGGCGTCAACTTGTTTGTACCCTTGGCGGACTGAATGCACCTAAGGAGAAGGTCGCCTTCCTCAAAACACCAAGCATGAACCCTATGGCTATGATAGCGACACAGGGCTTGCTGATAGCGTGCAACACGCGTAGCACCCCAGAGAAGGTTCTCCTCGAGTAGCATAGCATCGTCACACCGGTGCCGATCTTGCACTACTTCATCGTAGGCAAGCACTCGCGGCGACCCATAAATGAGTTCCGTGGGGATAACTGCTTCTGCCCCGTAGACCAGGGAGAAAGGAGTCTACCCAGTAGCTTAGTTTGGTGTCGTTCTGAGGGACCAGAGAACTACCGGCAGCTCATCGATCCACCACCTGTCGTGCTTCTGCAGCATATCAAAGGTTCTTGTCTTGAGTCCCCGCAGCACTTCAGTGTTCGCCCTCTCAGCTTGTCCATTGCTTCTGGGATGTGCAACAAAGGCAAATGAGATCTTACATCCAAGGGCATGAACATATTGCATGAAGGCGTGGCTCGTGAACTAGGTTCCCTTGTCGGTGATGATCCTTGCCGGGACTCCAAAACGGCACACCAATTCTTTCAAGAACTTCATAGCTGACTGAGTAGTCACCTTTCTCATGACAGTCACTTCTGGACACTTTTTAAACTTGTCGATAGAAACAAATAAGAATTCAAAGCCCCGATTGCTCGGGGGAAGGGACCGAGGATATCGGGCCCCCAGATCGAAAATGGCCATGATAAAGGGGTTGTCTGAAGAGCTTGGGCAGGCAGGTGTATGTTGTTGGAATGGAACTGGTAGGCTTCATACTTTGTGACTAGCTCGACCACATCCTTGTGGGAATGCTTTCCCAACTAATGCCCTTGATTCAATGTGGGAGTCGCACATGCCTTTGTGTATCTCAGCCAACAGTTCCTTTCCTTCTTCCCGGCAGATGCACTTCAACACACCGTTGGGCCCCCTTCTGTATAGAGTGTCATCGACAAACTAATACATACTGGCCCTCCGGGCTACTCTTTCCGCTTCATCTTGGTCACCGGGAAGCTCACCGGTTTGGAGGAAGTGGACTATGTGCCTTTCCCAAGTTGGAGCCTAGGGCTCGACAACAAGGACTAGCGGCACCTCCTCTACTGCGGAAGCACATGCATCGTTCGCGGGGTCCATGGGCCCGGCTAGAGGGTGCGGTCTGGTAGGTGGCAAGGAGTTGTTTCCGGCAGGGTCTCTGCCAGGAGAGGACGGCTCTACCGGGAGAGTCTTACCAGAGTCCAACTTTCTCCTTTTTCGGGCCATTGTTGCGGGGGATACGAAAGGCTGAGTGAGATGGAGAACAAAAGTCCATGGTTCCACAGGAAGCTTTTGCGCATCACACTTTGACAGATGATCAGCTATGATGTTTTCTGCATAGGGTACATGCTCTGTTTGCAATCTGTCGAAGCGTTCCTCTAATCTCCTCACTTCCTCAACGTATGCCTCCATCAATGGACTTTGGTAATCCTTTTTGACTTGTCTCACCACAAGCTGTGAATCTCCTCAAATGATCAGCTTCTTAATTCCCAATTCTGCGGCAATCCTGAGCCTCAAGGAGCCCTTCATACTCAGCTATATTGTTGGTTGCCTCTTCCCGAGCAAAATGCATCTGGACGACATACTTCAGGTGCTCCCCGGAGGGGGCGACGAGAAGCACGCCAGCTCCTGCACCTTGCATTGAAAAGGCACCATCGAAATACATAATCCATTCTTGGGGTGATTCCTTGCCGGGGATAACTGTCTCCGTTACTTCCTCATCAGGGGTTGGCATCCATTCTGTAATAAACTCTGCCAATGCCCTGCTCTAGATTGTTGTTGTGATCTCAAACTTCAAACCAAAACTAGATAACTCCAAAGCCCACTCCACTATTCTGCCAGTAGCCTCAGGGTTTCGGAGTATCCTCTGCAACGAGAAAACGAGTGACAACCGTGATCTCATGGGCTCGGAAGTAGTGGTGCAGCTTCCTTGAGGCCATGATGAGACCAAAGATCCACTTGTGCACACCAGAGTACCTTGATCTAGCCCCTTATAACAGGGAACTAACGAAGTACACTAGGCTCTGCACCACTTTCTTCCTTGCTGCCTCCTTGGGGTTGCCCCTGCTTTCATGCTCTTCTTTGTCCTGATCCTCATCCGGTCCTGGTGGGATTTGCTCACTCTCTGTTTCCTCTTTTTCCCGCTGTGCCACTAAGGCTGCAGTAACCACTTGATTAGTTGCCACTAAGTACAGCAGCAACGGCTCTTGTGGTTTGGGGGCAACCAAATAGGGCACAGAGGACAAGTAGGTCTTCAAATCATGTAACGCGGTGTCTGCTTCCAGAGTCCACGTCATGGGCCTTGCCTTCTTCAAAATTTTGAAGAACGGCAGGGCGCGCTCAGCAGACTTGGAGATGAATCTGCTTAGCGCGACAACGCACCCTGTTAGATGCCTTACATCCTTGACTATCCTTGGTGCTTGGATCTGCTCGATAGCTTTAATCTTGTTAGGGTTGGCTTCGATCCCCCAATGGGAAACAAAGAACACAAGCAGCTTGCTGGAGGGAACGCCAAACACACACTTCTTCCGGTTGAGCTTCAAGTTGATCTTGCGCAGATTAGTAAATTTCTCCTCCAAATCCCGAGGGTGGCTCTATCCTTGGTCCTGACCACAATATCATCCATATAAGCTTCAATGTTTCTGTGTACCCGTGGCTTAAAACCAATCTGGACTGCCCTTGCAAAAGTGGACCCGACACTCTTTAATTCGAACGACATGCGAACAAAACAGTACATACCACATGGAGTGATGAACGACGCCTTCTCTTCATCTTCCTTGGACATGAAGATCTAATGATACCCATAATATGCATCCAAGAAGGAGAGCAAATCACAACCTGTAGTGGAATCCACAATCTGATCGATGCGCGTCAAGGGAAACGGGTCCTTCGGGCAAGCTTTGTTGAGATCCGTGAAATCTATGCAAAGCCTCCACTTCTCGTTAGCCTTCCGGACTACCACTGGATTTGCCAACCATGTTGGATGTAGCACTCCTCTGACCAAATCAGCTGCTTCAAGTTTCTTGATCTCTTCCGCTATGAACTGGTACCTCTCCAAGAACTGCTTCCGGACTTTCTGCTTGACAGGTCGGGCGTGTGGGTAGACAGCAAGGTGGTGCTCAATTACCTCCCTGGGAACACCGGGGATATCAGATGGTTGCCAGGCAAACACATTGATATTTACCCGTGGGAAGGAAATGAGCGCACTTTCCTATTTGTCATCAAGGATGGCGCTGATAGTGAAAGTACCATCAACGCCAGCCAGCCCTGTCGGGACCTTCTTCACTTGGGGCGCAGTGACCTTGGATATCTTACTATTGGAACTCTCTGGCAAGTCATCGACAGGCGCAGCGCACTCCAAAGAGGTACGCTTCCCGGATCCCTTGCCAGCATCCTTGCTACCCTTCTTCTTTCCTATGTCCACTTTGGCAGTAACTGCCTCTGCCGCTGCCTCTGCCGCGACTGCGTCGCGGTACATCTTGTCCACGCAAATGATTGCATCCTTCTCATCTGATGGGATGGTAATGACCCCCAAAGGCCCAGGCATCTTCCAGGTGTTGTAGGCATAGTGGGATGTCACCATGAATTTAGCCAGGGCTGGGTGTCCAAGAATCCCGTTGTACGACAGGGGGAGGTCAACCACATCAAACACAATCTTCTTGGTCCGGTAGTTCAGCTCTCCCCCAAACGTTACCGGCAACGTGATCTTTCCCTTAGGATGGCTCCTGCTGGGATTAACTCCTTGAAATGTGTCGGTAGCCTCTAGCTCTTCCTCCACTATCTGAAGTTCGCTGATAAATGTCGGGGAGATCAGGTTCAACCCAGCCCCACCGTCCACCAACATATTTGTGACCTTGAGGTTGCGAATTGTTGGAGAGACCAACAACAGCAAACACCCTACTACAGTGATACGGTTAGGATCATCCCCTCCGTCAAAGATGATGGGCGTGCGCGACCATTCGACCGGCTTCCGGGCCTCTGGCATTGTGATAACCCACAAGTATAGGGGATCGGAACAGTTTTTGAGGGTATAGTATTCAACCCAAATTTATTGATTCGACACAAGGGGAGCCAAAGAATATTCTCTAGTATTAATAGTTGAGTTGTCAATTCAACTGCACCTGAAAGACTTAATATCCGCAGCAAAGTAATATGGAAGTAGCGGTAACGGTGGCAAAAGTAATAGTAATAGTTTTGTAGTGATTGTAGTAGTAGCGACGGAAAAGTAACTAAGCAAAGATCAATATGTGAAAAGCTCGTAGGCAATGGATCAGTGATGGATAATTATGTCGGATGCGATTCCTCATGCAACAGTTATAACATAGGGTGACGTAGAACTAGCTCCAGTTCATCAATGTAATGTAGGCATGTATTCCGAATATAGTCATACGTGCTTATGGAAAAGAACTTGCATGACATCTTTTATCCTACCCTCTCGTGGCTGCAGGGTCCTATTGGAAACTAAGGGATATTAAGGCCTCCTTTTAATAGAGTACCGGAACAAAGCATTAACACTTACTTAATACATGAACTCCTCAAACTATAGTCATCACCGAGAGTGGTCCCGATTATTGTCACTTCAGGGTTACCGGATCATAACACATAGTAGGTGACTATTGACTTGCAAGATAGGATCAAGAACTCGCATATATTGAGGAAAACATAATAGGTTCAGATCTGAAATCATGGCACTCGGGCCCTAGTGACAAGCATTAAGCATAGCAAAGTCATAGCAACATCAATCTTAGAACATAATGGATACTAGGGATCAAACCCTAATAAAACTAACTCGATTACATGATAAATCTCATCCAACCCATCACCGTCCAGCAAGCCTACGATGGAATTACTCACACACGGCGGTGAGCATCATGAAATTGGTGATGGAGGAAGGTTGATGATGACGATGGCGACGGATTCCCCTCTCCGGAGCCCCAAACGGACTCCAGATCAGCCCTCCCGAGAGAGATTAGGGCTTGGCGGCGGCTCTGTATCGTAAAACGTGATGAATCCTTCTCTCTGATTTTTTTCTCCCTGAACGTGAATATATAGAGTTGGAGTTGAGGTCGGTGGAGCCTCAGGGGGCCCATGAGACAGGGGGCATGCCCCAGGGGGGTGGGCGCGGCCCCCACACTCGTGGACAGGGTGTGTGCCCGTGGTGTTGAATCTTTCATCGTATTTTTTATAAATTCCAAAAATATTCTCCGTGAAGTTTCAAGTCATTCCAAGAATTTTTATTTCTGCACAAAAATAACACCATGGCAATTCTGCTGAAAATAGCGTCAGTCTGGGTTAGTTCCATTCAAATCATGCAAGTTAGAGTCCGAAACAAGGTCAAAAGTGTTTGGAAAAGTAGATACGATGGAGACGTATCAACTCCCCCAAGCTTAAACCTTTGCTTGTCCTCAAGCAATTCAGTTGACACACTGAAAGTGATAAAGAAAAACTTTTACAAACTCTGTTTGATCTTGTTGTTGTAAATATGTAGAGCCAGCATTCAAGTTTTCAGCAAAGATTATTAACTAACCATATTCACAATAACACTTAGGTCTCATGTTTACTCATATCAATGGCATAATCAACTAGTGAGCAATAATAGCAAATCTCGGATGACAACACTTTCTCAAAACAATCATAATATTATATAATAAGATGGTATCTCGCTAGCCCTTTCTGAGACTGCAAAACATAAATGCAGAGCACCTCTGAAGTTCAAGGACTTACTAAACATTGTAATTCATGGTAAAAGAGATCCAGTCATAGTCATACTCAATGTAAACCAATAGTAATGCATGCAAATGACAGCAGTGCTCTCCAGCTGGTGCTTTTTAATAAGAGGATGATGACTTGAATCAACATAAAAGTAAATAGATAGGCCCTTCGTGGAGGGAAACAGGGATTTGTAGAGGTGCGAGAGCTCGAGTTTTGAAATAGAGGTAAATAATATTTTGAGTGGTATACTTTCAGTGTCAACATAACAACCAAGAGATCTTGATATCTTCCATGCTACACACATTATAGGCGGTTCCCAAACATAATGGTAAAGTTTATACTCCCCCTACCACCAACAAACATCAATCCATGGCTTGTCCGAAACAACGGATACCTCCAACTAACAACAATCCTGGGGGAGTTTTGTTTGCAATTATTTTAATTTAAGCATGGGACTGGCCATCCCGGTGACCAGCCATTTTCTCGTGAATGAGGAGCGGAGTCCACTCCTCTTGAGAATAACCCACCTAGCATGGAAGATATAGAGAGCCTTAGTTGATACATGAGCTATTCGAGCATACAAAACATAATTTAATTTGAAGGTTTAGAGTTTGGCACATACAAATTTACTTGGAACGGCAGGTAGATACCGCATATAGGAAGGTATGATGGACTTATATGGAATAACTTTTGGGGTTTATGGAAGTTGATGCACAAGCAGTATTCCCGCTTAGTACAAGTGATGGCTAGAAAGAGACTGGGAAGCGACCATCTAGAGAGCGACAACAGTCATGAACATGCATTAAAATTAATCAACACTGAGTGTAAGCATGAGTAGGATATAATTATATAATTCACCATGAACATAAATGTCGTGGAGGCAATGTTGATTTTGTTTCAACCACATGCATGAACATGTGCCAAGTCAAGCCACTCGAATCGTTCAAAGGAGGATACCACCCTATCATACCACATCACAACCATTTTAATAGCATGTTGTCACGCAAGGTAAACCATTATAAACTCCTAGCTAATTAAGCATGGCATGAGAAACTATAATCTCTAATTTTCATTGCAAACATGTTTCATTCATAATAGGCTGAATGAGGAACGATGAACTAATCATATTTACAAAAACAAGATAGGTCGAGTTCATACCAGCTTCTCTCATCTCAATCAGTCCATCATATATCATCATTATTGCCTTTCACTTGCACAACCGAACGGTGTGGATAATAATAATAGTGCACGTGCATTGGACTAAGCTGGAGTCTGCAAGCATTCAATACAAGGGAGAAGACAAGGTAATATGGGCTCTTTGTTAGATCAACAATAATGCATATGACAGCCACTCAACATTTTCATCATGGTCTTCTCCTCTCGACCCCCAAAGAAAAGAAAAGAAACAAAACTATTTACACAGGAAAGCTCCCAACAAGCAAAAGAAGAATGAGAAATATTTTTGGGTTTTCTTTTAATTATTACTACTACAAGCATGGAAAGTAAACTAGCTAAAGGCTACAACTAATTTTTTTGTTTTTTTTCTTAAGGTTTTTCAAACACACAAGAAGAAGGCTTAAAAAGAAAGCAAACTAGCATGGATAGTATAATGAAAAAGTATGAGCACCGACAACTGTCATGAGTGTGTGAACATGAATGTAATGTCGGTAAGAAATACGTACTCCCCCAAGCTTAGGCTTTTGGCCTAAGTTGGTCTATGGCCATGGCTCAAAGCTACCCTCTCCGGTGTATGGAGGAGAGTCCTCTGGGTGCCACTGGTTGGCGATTTCCTCCGGATCCCACTGATAAACAGACTGTCGATAAGGATCAAGGGATGGCTCCGGCTCAGGCTTTGGAGCTGGTGTCAGGCTCCAGTATGCATGAACAGTCTCCGGCAAAACGAGGTATGTGCCTAAAAATATGTTAAACAAAGAGGGCGCATGCAAGGTAATAATCTCATAGTAATTTTTATCAAATATTAGTTTATACTTAAGAATCTTCTTCTTATCTTGAACAATGAAATCATGTGCTACCATACTCTTATAATCTAGAAAAATAGGGGGCAACAACTTTTCCTCTTTCTCATGATGCCTAATAGGTATCCTAAAGTGTGCAGCAAGGCACGAAGCAAAGATGCCTTCGAAGATGGGGCCTTTTTTACGTATCAAACTTAACCGTTTAGCAACAATAGCGCCTAAACTGAATTGGTATCACAAAACAAAGCATGGTGAAAATAAAAATATTAGCGGCACTGAGATTTCCACTGTTTCCGCGACCAATTAAGCATCTACTAGCAAATATTGCAAAGTGACATAGAACAGGAAAATGTATGCTAGTAATTCTTTCATCGGAAACTTTCCTCGTTTCCCCTACAGCAATCGTATCAATAAACCCCTCCACATCATTACGATGTGGTTCCTCTATGCTGCCCACAAAGGGGATCTTACAGACCCGACAAAAATCATATAGTTATATCTCCTGAACTTCATCACATAAATGAAATTCCACTGAAGGTGGTGATTTCCTAAGATCAAAGTAAAAAAAATTGCACGAAAATATTAGTGAGGAGGAGATACTGTTCGCGTTGGTCGCGGAGGAAGTCGACGAGGCCTACATTCTCAGCCAAATAATAAAAATCATCATAAATCCCGGCTGCTCTCAAGAACTCATCACAAGGCCATTCGCACGGCCGAACCTCCGCAGTGCGAGGGAGATTATATTTGGGCTTCTTATTCTCTTCACTTTGCTTATCCTTTGAGCTTCGTCTCGAAGATCCCCTCAACAATCTCTTCATCATTTTCTTTCTCTGATAAATTTCTCAAATTTTTAGTGACTCAAAATAAAAGTGAAACAAACTCAACAAGATTGATAGCAACTACTCCTACAAGTGCCTAGAGGCCATATTATGCATTAAAACTACTTTTGACCATATAAATTTGACATGCAAGCTCAAGAACAGGGTCACCTAAGCAGCAAGAATTTGCAACAAATAAAGCACTAGAACAAAAACTAATTGGACCATTGGAGGAGTCACATACCGAAGAACAATCCCCCAAAGCAGTTTTGTGAATGGAGCTTTGAGCAAGGAGATCAAAAATGGCAGCAAGATGAGCTAGAACTCGGGTTTGAGCTAGTGGATGAATTTTTCTGGAGAAAGACGAAGTGTGTGGGTGCACGAATAAGTGGAGGGGGCTGACGTGGGGTCCACGAGGCAGGGGGCGCGCCCCAGGGGGTTGGCACGCCCTGGACCCTCGTGGCTAGGTGGTGGGTCCCCCTGGTGTGTTCTCGGTGCAAATAATTCTTAAATATTCTACAAAAAATTATATAAAATTTTCAGGACATTTGGAAGACTTTTATTTTTGGGGTATTTTTTAGTGCAAGGATAATTCAGAAAATAGACAAAAAATACTAATTTTTCTTTATTTGATCTAAATAATAGAACGTAAAAGGAGGGTACAGAGGGTTGTGCTTTCTAACTTCATCCATCTCATGCTCATCAAAAGGAATCCACTAACAAGGTCGATCAAGTCTTGTTAACAAACACTTTTCGAATAAGATGAAACCGGAGAATTTTTGAATAACACCAAGTTACCTCAACAGGGATATGCATGTCCCCAACAATAAGAATATCATATTTCTTCTTGACAGTAGGAAGAGGAAATTCAAAACCTCCAATAGTGATTGTTGGAATTTTTCCAATAGAATTGATAGTGTGGACCTAAGGTTGTTTCCTCGGAAAGTGTACAGTATGCTCATTACCATTAACATGAAAAGTGACATTGCCTTTGTTGCAATCAATAACAACCCCTGCAGTATTCAAAAAGGGTCTACTAAGGATAATCGACATACTATCGTCCTCGGGAATATCAAGAATAACAAAGTCCATTAAAATAGTAATATTTGCATCCACAACAGACACATCCTCACAAATACCAACAGGTATAGCAGTTGATTTATCGACCATTTGCAAAGATATTTCAGTAGGTGTCAACTTATTCAAATCAAGTCTACTATATAAAGAGAGAGCCATAGCACTAACACCGGCGCCAAGATCACATAAAGCAGTTTTGACATAGTTTCTTTTAATGGAGCATGGCATAGTTGGTACTCCTGGGTCTCCAAGTTTCGTTGGTATTCCACCCTTAAAAGTATAATTAGCAAGCATGGTGGAAATTTCAGCTTCCGGTATCTTTATTTCATTTTTAATAATATCTTTCATATACTTAGCATAAGGATTCATTTTAAGCATATCAGTCAAACGCATACGTAAAAAGATAGGTCTAATCATTTCAGCAAAGCGCTCAAAATCCTCATCATCCTTTTTCTTGGATGGTTTAGGAGGAAAGGACATGGGTTTATGAACCCATGGTTCTCTTTCTTTACCGTGCTTCCTAGCAATAAAGTCTGTCTTCTCATAACATTGATTTTTTGATTGTGGGTTATCAAGATCAACAAGAGGTTCAATCTCTACATCATTGTTATTGCTAGGTTGAGCATCAACTTGAACATCATCATTAACATTGTTGATACGTCTCCGTCATATCTATAATTTTTGATTTTTCCATGCCAATATTCTACAACTTTTATATACTTTTGGCAACTTTTTATACTATTTTTGGGACTAACATATTGATCCAGTGCCCAGTGCCAGTTCCTGTTTGTTGCATGTTTTTTGTTTCGCAGAAAATCCATATCAAACGGAGTCCAAACGGGATAAAAACTGATAGAGAATTTTTTGGAATATATGTGATTTTTGGGAAGAAGAATCAACGCGAGACGATGCCCGAGGGGGCCACGAGGCAGGGGGCGCGCCCCAGGGGGTCAAGCGCACCTTGGCCCTCGTGGCCACCCCGTAAGGCGGTTGGTGCCCTTCTTTCGCCGCAAGAATGCCAATATCCGGATAGAAACCGTGTTAAAATTTCAGCCCAATCGGAGTTACAGATCTCTGGAAATATAAGAAACGGTGAAAGACCAGAATCTGGAACGCAGAGGAACGTAGAAACAGAGAGAGACAGGAAGACAGATCCAATCTCGGAGGGGCTCTCGCCCCTCCGCCGCCATGGAGGCCATGGACCAGAGGGGAAACCCTTCTCCCATCTAGGGAGAAGGTCAAGGAAGAAGAATAAGAAGGGGGCCCCTCTCCCCCTCTCTCCCGGTGGCGCCGGAACACCGCCGGGGCCATCATTGTGACAATGATCTATACCAACACCTCCGTCATCTTCACCAATATTTTCATCACCCTCCCCCTCTATCTACAGCGGTCCACTCTCCCGCAACCTGCTATACCCTCTACTTGAACATGGTGCTTTATGCTTCATATTATTATCTAATGATGTGTTGCCATCCTATGATGTCTGAGTAGATTTTCGTTGTCCTATCAGTAATTGGTGAATTGCTATGATTGGTTTAATTTGCTTGTGGTTATGTTGCTGTCTTTTGGTGCCCATCATATGAGCGCGCGCATGGATCACACCATAGGGTTAGTTGTATGTTGATAGGACTATGTATTGGAGGACAAGAGTGACAGAAGCTTCAACCTAGCATAGAAATTGATGCATACTGGATTGAAGGGGGACCAATATATCTTAATGCTACGGTTCGGTTTTACCATAATGAACGTTAGTAGTTGCGGATGCTTGCTAATAGTTCCAATCATAAGTGCATATGTAACGCCCCGAGACCGATGTGCCAGGTGTCCGCCACTTATTCGTTGTTGTTGCCTTGTCATTGCTTGCGTGTCATGCATCTCTTATCATGTCATCATGTGCATTTTATTTGCATACATGTTCGTCTCATGCATCCGAGCATTTTCCCCGTTGTCCGTTTTGCATTTCGGCGCTCCTATGTCCTCCGGTGTCCCCTTCTACCTCTTTTTGTGTGCGGGTGTTAAACGTTTTTAGATTGGACCGAGAGTTGTCATGCGGCCTTGGTTTACTACCGGTAGACTGCCTGTCAAGTTTCGTGCCATTTGGACTTCGTTTGATAGTCCAATGGTTAACCGAGGGACCGAAAAGGCCTCGTGTGTGTTGCAGCCCAACACCCTTCCAAAGTGGCCCAAAACCCACCTAAACCTCTCCCATCATCTAGATCGTTCTACCATGATCACGTGGCCGAAAACCGCACCTCGTTTAGACTCTCCTAGCTGCCTCTACATATAGATATGTGTGCCTCTCGGATTTTTTCGCGCAGATGAAACCCTACTCTTCCTCTACCACGCGCCACCGGACAAAAACCCCCGCCGCCGGACATGTCCACCGTTCTACCTCACTCCGGCGAATCACGTCGTGCCACATCAGCCCCGCCGTCGCAGCCAACCAATCCAGGCGCGACACCTCACCCCGTGCCAGCCCGCGGAGCCCATCCGGGGCACGCGCGTGCCTGAAGCCGTGCCGCCGAGCGCTCGCTCCCCCGTGCGCCGCGTGCTCCTCCACCGTGCCGCCCCACTCCCGTTGGCCGGAGCCCGCCAGCTGCCAACGTCCGCCGCGGCACGTCGCACCCGCCGCCCATCGCCGGTGCCTCGCCGCGCCTTGCAGCCGCACCGCTGTGCCCGGCCCTCCTCGTCGCCGGCACCCTCTCCGGCCACCGGATCCGGCCCTCCTCCGGTGACCTCGAGCTAAACTCCGGCGAGTTCTTCATTCCGGCGATCATCGACTTCCGTGCCCGATCCGATCTGGATCTGGATCCAACCTCGGTTGACTTTCCCCTCCTAACCCTAATGTTTTCTGCATACTTTGGCATGTCATAAATCTTCCACCATTGCTCCGATTCGCGCGTGTAGAATATCAAAATGTTCGTCTCGACGAGTACATCATTTCATGTCATTGAATCATTTCCATTTGAGCTCACCTTGATGCCCGAAATGCTGTTGGAAGAGGGCTATGTGATGATAGTTTCAGATCTGTTTCAGCAAATGCACTTTTGTCATTTTTGCCATGATTAATGTGTGCATGATATGATCCTGAGCTCTACATGTGTTTTGTAGTATGCCATGCCATCTTTACAGGGGTGTATGCCATGTATTTTTGTGATATTTGTGGTGACTAGTACAAGCATGCAAAGTAGCTTACTCCATGATGCTGATTGCAGGGACTTAGTTTTTCACCAAGTCCTTGCCCTGTCATTATTTTTATGCCATATGTTCATGTTGTTTCCTAGTGATCCGTGCCTATTTTGAGCAGGATCAGTAAGGATGTTTTGTAGATATCGTGGTGGTCTATTCATCCATGTCTTTGTTTGGAATTATGGAGCACCCTAGCTTGAGTCAATCGAGCTCTACTTTTGCTATAAAATGTTCCTGCCAGATTGTTAACATGTTTAGCAATTTTGCCGAGCTTGTTGTTGTTGATCTGTGCATGCTATGTTGTTGTTCTTGCCTTTTCTAGCTTCTATGCCATGTCTAATTGCTGGGTGTATGCTTATTTTGTTATGTCTTGCCTTGTGGTGAGTGCATCGAGCTCGTAAACATGCCTACTCGTTATCTGTTTTGCCATGCTTCAGTTTCTCTCTAAGTTTGTAACCTATTATCTTTTGCACTTTTGCCTTGCTTGTTTGAGCTTGCTATTGAGTGAATTAGTCGTAGCTCTAATTTCCGTCATATCGGTGTTATGTTCCCGGATTTTGCGTTCCTTACACGGTTGGGTTATAATGGGAACCCCTTGACAGTTCGCCTTGAATAAAACTCCTCCAGCAAGGCCCAACCTTGGTTTTACCATTCGCCACCTAGCCTGTTTTTCCCTTGGGTTAGGCCAGCCCAAGGGTCATCTTTATTTTAACCCCCCCTGGGCTAGTGCTTGTCTAAGTGTTGGTCTGAAACAGAGCCACTTGCGGCGCCACCTCGGGGAAACTTGAGGGCTGGTTTTAGCTGTACGTAATGTTCATCCGGTGTTGCCCTGAGAATGAGATATGTGCAGCCCCTATCAGGTTGTCGGCGCATCGGGCGGACTTGTTGGACTTGTTTTACCATTGTCGAGGATGTCTTGTAACCGGGATGCCATGTCTGATCGGATTGTCTTGGGAGAAGGAATATCCTTCATTGATCATGAGAGCTTGTGATGGGCTAAGTTGGGACACCCCTGCAGGGATTTGAAATTTTGAAAGCCATGCCCGCAGTTATGGGAAGATGGGAATTTGTTAATGTCCGGTTATAGAAAAACTGAAGTTGATCTTAATTAAAATACATCGACCGTGTGTGTAACCATGATGGTCTCTTTCCGGCGGAGTCCGGGAAGTGAACACGGTGTTGGTGTTATGCTTGACGTAGGTTGTTCTAGGATCACTTCTTGATCATAGTTTTATCGACCGTGCCTTGCCTTCTCTTCTTGCTCTCATTTGCGTATGTTTAGCCACCATGTATGCTAGTCGCTTGCTGCAGCTCCACCTCATACCTTTTACCCTTCCTATAAGCTTAAATAGTCTTGATCGCGAGGGTGTGAGATTGCTGAGTCCCCGTGACTCACAGATACTTCCAAAACCAGATTGCAGGTGCCGAGGATACCGTGCAGATGACGCAACCAAGCTCAATGAGGAGCTTGATGAAGATTTTGTCCTTTGTGTTGTTTCGGTCTAGTTGATCAGTAGTGGAGCCCAGTTGGGATCGATCGGGGATCTGTGTAGCATTTGGGGTAGTCTTCTTTTATTTTGGTTCCGTAGTCGGACATTGATTGTATCTGGTTGATGTAATGCTTTATTCATGAAATTGTGTGAAGTGGCGATTGTAAGCCAACTATGTATCTCTTTCCCTTATGTATTTCATAGGTCGTGTGAAGATTACCTCACTTGCAACATTGCTTACAATGCGGTTATGCCTCTAAGTCGTGCTTCGACACGTGGGAGATAAAGCCGCATCGTGGGCATTATAAGTTGGTAATCAGAGCCTTCCCCGACTTAGGAGCCCCCCTGCTTGATAGAATCGCTGGCGATGTTGAGTCTAGAAAATTTTTTTGAGTCTTATAGGATTATATATATATCGGAGAGTAGGATTCTTTTTACTCCTCAGTCCCTTCGTCGCTCTGGTGAGGCATCCTGACGTAGAGTTTTGACTCTTCTCTTCTCAAATTTCACTAAATTTTTTTTGGATCAGGCGGGTATCTTGGAATCGATTCGATGGTTTTGTGACGAGAACATTGTTCTTGGTGCCTCCTGACATTTAGGGGTTGTGGCAGTGTCCCGGTGAGTTGAGCTCCGAGGTGTTGTCGTCACAATTTTGTCGAATTTCGGGTTCTGGCAGACCCTTGAGGTTCGAACACTGGGATGCGCGCGGAGATTCCGCTTCCTACCTACCTGCACCCCTCTGCCTCGCTAAGATCTAAGCTATGGAAATACCGACACAAGAGAAACAGGGTTTATACTGGTTTGGGCCACCGTTGTGGTGTAATACCCTACTACAGTGTGTGGTGTGGTGGATTGCCTCTTGGGCTGATGATGATGAATGATACAAGGAAGAACAGCCTCATGAGGGTCTGTTCTTGGCTGGGGTGATGAACTGCTGGGAGGAGTTCAATCACCCTTCTCTCTCTCTCTCTCTCTTTCTCTGATCGAACCCCTTTGAACCCCTTTTCCTGGGGGGAGGGCTAGTCCTATTTATAGAGGCCCTGGTCCTCTTCCCAAATATCAAGCGGGAAGGGAGCCAACAATGGCGGGCTAATTTGAAGAGGGACAACTAGTACTCGCTACCCTGACAAAAGTAGTCTTCGCCTGCACAAAGCTCTGGTGGTGACGCCGTCCTGGGCTGCACAATGACCTCCGTCTTGCAGTCTTCCTGGTCTTGGTCTCGTTGCACCGAAATGGCAACCTTTGCTTGATGCCTCGGTACTCTGCGGCTGCGCTTGCCCCCTTTGCACGAAAGAGGAAAGGAGGACACTGCGCGGGCTGGCACCCGCCTGGCGCCCTTGGTCGTCATGGCTTGCGTCATGGGCACCTCGTGAGGTACCCCGCCTTGATCACTCCGCCTCCTCGCGAGCTAGCCTGATGAGGCCGCGCCTGAGGAAGCTCCGTGTCATCCGCCCCGCGAGGCTTGGCCCCTCGTGAGGGTCTTGGGTCTGTGTTGATGAAGATGGGCCGTGCTGGGCCCCCCTTTGAGCCACGCCGTAGGCTGCAGGCAGGCAAGTCTGGGGACCCCCGTTCCCAGAATGCCGACAGTAGCCCCCGGGCCCAAGGCACGCCCGGACTTGGCCGTGCAGGGAGGCGGAAGGGCAAGAGCGAAGCGCCGCGGGGCCTAACAGCCTGCGGCCTTGGGCGCCACCTTGAAGTTGATTGGACGTGGGCGGCACTGTTCCCCCACGCCCTCCTTATTTTGCGCCATGCTAGGCGGACCCGCAGTCGTACACAGCCATTCCCCTTTCTGTTGCTCGAGCACCCTCTGTCCTTCCTCCGCTCGAACTCCGGTTTCTGTTTTCATCCCAATCTTGAACCTCCCCCCCCCTTTCCCATCGCCATGGCTCCGACGAAGAAGGGAAGAGGGAAGAAACCCGTGTCTCCGCCTTGCCCGCTTCCGTTGGCGGCCCCCGCCGAGGGCTTGGGCAAGGTCAGCTCGGCTCTGGCCACCATCTTCAATGAATGCCGGAGGACGATGGCCTGGCCCGCGTCCCACTTCTCCATCGACAGGATAGTCACCGAGGTCCCGTATTTTGCCGACGCCCTGTGGGCGGGTCTGGTTCCTCCCTTTTGTGATTTCTTCAATGCCATGCTTTCCCACTATCAGATCCACATGATGCATCTGGGTCCTGAATCCATCACTCTCCTTTCGGTCTTCGCCTTTGTTTGCGAGGCTATGACGGGCATCCTTCCTTCAGTTGCCTTGCTGCGCCACTTCTTCTCGCTGCGCCTTGTTGACCCTACCCAATGTTGGGTGTGTGTGAGCTTTGTTGTCGCATCTGAGATGGCGACCTTTGGGATTGACTTCAAGCTCCCTCCGCCCGCGGCTGGGTTCCGCGAGCGGTGGCTGTATGTGGATGCTGGGGTGCCCAGCCCCCTGCTGTCGGAGCCAACTTTGCCTGCTGTCCCCAATTCGGGCTGGGGCCAGGAGACGCTAGAGAGCCCCCGGCTCGTCTTCGTCTGGCACCGCTTCGCATTCTTGAGGTTGCTTGGCGTGATAGCGCCCAAGGTGGTGAAGGAGTTCCTGCTATGTCGCGTTGCTCCTCTCCAACGCCACTCCCGCCGGATGTGGGCCTTCAGCGAGCGCGATGATCGTATGAGGCTCCAGGAAGAGGACCTCACGCCTGAAGTGCTGAGGATGGCGCTCTTGACCCTGACGGGGGACCCCAACCCTGGCAGCATCCAGCAGGGAGGGGCCTTGTTGCACCTCTGCCAGAGCAGTGGCGATTTTGTGAGGTAGATGCCTATCTTCGATGAGTGGGGGCTGCGCCCCGCCGGCCTCTAGGGGCCTCGCGAGAACCCAGTGGTGGTGACTGCCCTTCCAGTCGGCCAAGGCGACTCTTCCTCAAGTGGCGGAGCAGGGAGGCATGAGGCGCCAGAGGCCGAGGGGGCTCCCGGTGGAGTGACAGCACCGGGCGATGCTCATGAGGAAGCAGTTATTGGGGCCCGTGCCGCTGAGGCTGAGGGTGACAAGCAGCTGCCCTCTGTACCTACGACCAAGGCCCCTGAGGCTCCGGCGGCTTTTCTTGGCGAGGCGATTGGCAGCGCACATCAGGCAGGCGCCCCTTCTGCAAATTGCCTTGACGCTCCATCTTCGTCACAGGTTGATCCCTGTGCCCAGCTCTTAGGCCGCTTCCGCATGGACTTTGAGGCCCTTCGGAAGAGAAGGGAGGCCCTGGGCAACGATTACCCTTGTCGCCTGCTGAAGCATAGGAAGTACTTCACCACTGATGAGTAAGCCTTATCCTTTCCAAGCTCCCGATCCTTCTGTTGCTCTTACTGACCCTTGTTCCGCAGGCCCCTTCTAGCCGACCTTGTGGAGACGGCTGATGAGCCATCCCCCTTGGCTTCGCCCCCTCCACCGTCCTCAAGCGCTCCAAGCAGTGGAGCCCTTGTGGTGAGGACGATCGACGAGGCGAACCGTCCTGAGGCGTATCATGGCCGTGCGCACCTCGTGATCCTTCGCGGGCCTTCTTGTGGCATAGCCTGCCTGTCGTGGTCTTCTCGCCTGGTCGTGGACTGCGATTGGCTGAGGCGCTTCCTGCGCTCTTCACCTGGGGACGGGCTGGCCCCAGGCCGGGCTTCTGACGCGGCGTGCCCGGCCGTCGCGAGGGTGCCAGCCCCCAGCCCCCAGCCCGGAGGGGGAGTGCTGACTCGTGGCCCCCGGCGCATGCTTGGGGCAGATGATGGTGTGGAAGACGTGCTCGAGTGCGCTCGGGAGCGTCGCGCTCTCCGCCAAGGATTCCTTCGAAGGGCGGCTGACGCGGTAAGCCTGCTTGGAGAGGAGCTTGCCAATGAAGACGCACGGCTTGAGGCTGAGGGCCTGCGCCTGGCTGCAGAGAGGCGCGAGCTGGAGGGCGCCATTGCCCTTGCGCGCCGTCAGCGCGATCTTGACGACGCAGAGGCCAAGGCGTCGCTGGTGGCCTCTCGGGAGGCCCGATCTTGGGCCGCTGAGGAGGCTCGGGAGGCTGACCGGCGGCGAACGGCGGCGGAGGAGCGGGCTCGGGAGCTCCTGACCTGGTGCCACTCACTGGAGGAGAAGGTGGAGCTGCACGAGGTAGCCCTCGCGTCGATGAAGGTGGCCTCCGGCGACTCAGCAGAGCTCCAGAAGCGTGAGTAGGCGCTGACGCTGGAAGCCGCCGAACGTACTCGTGAGTACGAGCGTCTGGAGACGAGGGACCGCTTGGTGACACAGGTGGAGGATGATGTCGCTGCACAGGAAGCCCGCGTCCTAGAGGAGGTCGGACGTCGAGTGGCGATGGCGCATTTGAACCTCGAGCACGAGTTCGAAGAGAAGCTGGGGTTGATCCGGGTCGAAGCTGTAGGCAGGACTGCTGCCTTGAGGGCCAAGCTAGAGGAGGCAACGCGGCGGGCTGACGCTTTCTGAACCGCTCTTGAGGTGGCGCAAGGTGAGTTAACCGCCTCCCAGGCCGAGGTGCTCCTTCTCCGCTAGTGGGTGGAGGAGGCTGAGGTCATCGCGGGCCAGAACGCGGACGAGATACGCCAGCGGCGGATCCTGGAGCATGAGCACGGCCCCATGCTCACCACGCTCCGGGAGAGGGCCAACACAGCCTTGGGCAACATCTACGAGGCGGCTGTTGGCGAGCTGCACGCAGTCAACTATGCTGGCAATCTTCAGTTCTTCACTGACGTGGTGACGCAGCTGGAGGCGCGGTCGGTCAGGGCTGACAGGTTGGTGGAGGAGAGGAGCTGCGCCCTGCTCGGGCGCACCTTTTCTCGCGTCTTCATCCACCTCCGGAACATGGATCCCCACTTTGATTTTGATGCCGCCATCGCCCCAGTCCCCGAGGCCGTCCGAGGTGATCTGGCGCACTGGGTGGAAGACAATGTGGATGCTCTTATCAGGGCCTTCGCTTCAGACCATGACGACGTGATCGTGGGGGCCGATGAGGGCGGCGTGGTGAACAGCCCTGATGCCGCTGGCGGCGAAGAGGACAGCGATGGCGAGTTCAGCGACGCCAGCAACAGCTCTGGTGGTGCTCCTGGGAACGTATTGGGGGATTTATCCGACTGATTGTGCATTGTTCCTACTTCCTTACCCTGCATGAATAGAACTCAGGTTTTGGCCTGATGGCAGTGAGAGCATTTTGGAGGGGGAGCCCCTTATGTAAAACTTGCGTTCATCGTATTAGTAGACGCTACATTGCCCATGCACCCGCGTCAAGTGGTTGGCCTAAGCGACGCGCTGGTCGGCTAGTTTACCTTAGTCCCGTGCTGGCCCTGAGGCAACCTGTGGGAGGTTGTGGTGTCTCGAGTGTTCCCTGATTGGGTTCATAGGATCTACAGTAAAACACCCTCCTGAGAGGACACGTCGGTGGCAGTCTGGGCTGCGCGCAAGCTAGGCCTGACCCGGCTCACGAGGGGCTCGCGAGGGGAGGCAGCTGAGGCAAAGTGGTAACCAAAATGCAAGAAATTGCTTGGACGAGACTAAGCACCCCTTCCCCGAACACATGCAAATCTCAAATTCGAATCCAACTTGAATCTAGCGGGGGAAAGCGACAACCAAAGGGAAAAGGAACGAAAGCAAACAAAAGGCCGCATCCGGCACCTAGTCTAGTCTTGGACGTCTTCTCACCAGCGCGGAGCTAAGTGCTGCCATTGGGCGTGGGAGGGAGCCCCAGGGCCTGAGGCCGGCATCCCTGAGACTCCGGGGCGTGTACAGCCCCACTCATTATTACATGAGAGTGTCACGGGGCGGCGAGCTTCACAGGCACTAGGCCTTCTTCACAGGTACTGGCCTTGCTTCATATCGCCAGATGAGGGCCCCGCCTTGCGCCACACTCTAGTGCCATCAACGACGACCGGAAACCAGGACGCCGCCGATGGGGTAGAGCGGTCGCCAGCGGTTCCCCCGACGACCACGGGTCCTCCACCGGGGGAAGGCCCTGAGGCACCTCCCCGGCGGAGGGCCTACCTCCTGAGAACACCTTGCTCCGAATGTCGCGGTGGTGATGTCGGATCCTGGCCCCTCTCCTGCAGCCCCCTGTGCCCTCCTCCCGAGGGGTAGGAGACTGCGGGAGCGGGGCAGCTGCTCGCTGTGGCGACCTGCATCTCCTGCGATACATGGTTAGTGTATGCCTGCTCCTGAAGAATTAGCGGTACCCGATAATCGTTGCCTCCAGTGTGGCCGGTGGGACTGTCCCAGGGCTCCCGGAAAGGCTCAGCTTCTGGCTCCTCGTCCCCCCAGCTTCGGCTGAGGAGCGAGCCTTGTTTGCTCTCGTGAGGGTGTCCTTGGTCCATCATGAGGGGCACATATTCCTCTGGCGCCGCCATCCCGAAGGCCACGCCGTAGTGCCCCACGTGCCATGTGGTCCTGCCTGACGCGCCCACCGTGAGGTGGCAGCGCGGCTGTCCACTGGGGCCGCGGGTCGTGTTGAGTCCTTCTTCTTCGCGGACCGGGAGCGGGGGCAGCGCCGCCACCGGTCCGGTGCTGACAGCTTCGCTGGTGCTGGGGTAGCCTTGGAGCCCGCGGGCGCGCGCGGAGCCCCCGCGCGGGCCGCCCTGGGCTTGAGATGGGAGCTGGGTGCAGAAGGGGTGAGCCCCAGAGGAGGCGAAGCCCAGGAGCTCCGCCACCTGCTCCAGCAGCACGTCGCGGCCGCCCTCCAGCAGTCTGCACTACAGCAGCTCTCGGGCCACCGAGAGCACGGCCCTCGAGTTCGCCTGCTCCCGGCGGGTGTACGGTGTCGTGGTCGCGGCGTGATTGGAGGCCCTTGCTACCGACCGCGCCTGCCATGGTGTGGGAGCCGTCGAAGCCTGTCCGCATCGCCCGCGGCCCGCAGCGCCCTGCGGACCGCGAGCTGCCTGGGGCACGGGGTCGCCCGAGGCGAGCGGTTCTATGCAGGCGGGCCACGCCGCCCATGGATCTGGGTTGCCCGCCTGGTTGCCGGACATGATGATGATGACGGGACGGGGCATGAAGCGGTAGAAGGTGAATTCCAGTGCACCCCTACCTGGCACGCCAAATGTCGGATTTCGGGTTCCAGCAGACCCTTGAGGTTCGAACACTGGGGTGCGCGTGGAGATTTCGCTTCCTACCTACCTGCACCCCTCCCCTTTGCTAAGATCTAAGCTATGGAAAGAACAACACAAGAGACACAGGGTTTATTCTGGTTCAGGCCACTGTTGTGGTGTAATACCCTACTCCAGTGTGTGGTGTGGTGGATTGCCTCTTGGGCTGATGATGATGAATGATACAAGGAAGAACAGCCTCGCGAGGGTCTGTTCTTGGCTGGGGTGATGAACTGCTGGGAGGAGTTCAGTCACCCTTCTCTCTCACTCGCTCTCTCTCTCTCTCTCTCTTTCTCTGATCGAACCCCTCCAAACCCCTTTTCCTGGGGGGAGGGCTAGTCCTATTTATAGAGGCCCTGGTCCTCTTCCCAAATATCGAGCGGGAAGGGAGCCAACAATGGCGGTCTAATTTGAAGGGGGACAGCTAGTACTCGCTACCCTGACAAAAGTAGTCTTCGCCTGCACAAAGCTCTGGTGGTGACGCCGTCCTGGGCTCCACGATGACCTTTGTCTTGCAGTCTTCCTGGTCTTGGTCTCATTGCACCGAAATGGCAACCTTTGCCTGATGCCTCGGTACTCCACGGCTACGCTTGCCCCCTTTGCACCAAAGAGGAAAGGAGGACACTGCGCGGGCTGGCACCCGCCTGGCGCCCTTGGTCGTCATGGCTTGCGTCATGGGCACCTCGTGAGGTACCCCGCCTTGATATCTCCGCCTCCTCGCAAGCCAGCCTGATGAGGCTGCGCCTGAGGAAGCTCTGTGTCGTCCGCCCCGCGAGGCTTGGCCCCTCGCGAGGGTCTTGGGTCTGTGCTGATGAAGATGGGCCGTGATGGGCCCCCCTTTGAGCCACGCCACAGGCCGCAGGCAGGCAAGTCTGGGGACCCCCGTTCCCAGAACACCAACAAATTTTATCATTGCAGTTCTTGGTGAGATAACCTCGACGCCACCCAGTACTGGGGCAGGAGTTCGGGGGTATTTCCATTAATTGTATAACAGATGCTTTTCGAAGGTTGAGGTAAATGATTTCCGAAGGTTTCTTGGTTATGTGTTGAAGGATGGATATAGCTGGATGTAGGATTTGTTAGTTTTGGGTGAGATATTATGCTCCCCCTGTATCCCCAACACCTGATTGCATAACCGAAAATTTTCGGGAGTTTATAAGTGGGAATTCAAGTAGCTCCTAGGATATCTTTCCGACAGATGTATGATATGAAATTGGGGTTCGACGTCTAGTGGTCCGCCTATCCACGGTTGGTTTTACAGTGGTCTTGTTGTGTCTTAAAGAGTCCTTGGCTATGCTGACTCAGGGACGCTTCGTATGTCATGTGCACGGCCTTGTACATGATGGTGTTGTACAATCTAGCCCGTGTAGGCCCCACCACGAAAACTTCGGACGAAATCTCTATCATATGTTTGTTCCGGCTTATTTTGCAAGCTAATCCTTTGTTTTGTTTTGAGTTGTGGTATTCGAGTTGCTTCGAAGTCAAATGTTGATTCCATACCTTTCCTAAGTGGTGTTCTCATATTTCTATGTAAATACTAATCCTTCTTGATCATTGAGATTGTGTCGTCAATCCTTTTCAACCGGCGTGTTTTCTCTTCAAGTGGATCCGATCATTTCAACATCCGCAAGATCAAGTATCAGTTCTTCTCAACGGTGTTTATTTCATCCGTCCCAAGTTGCCTTTGTTTTCCCCACCCTCCCAACCCTTTTTCTTCAAGGACTCGGTTTTCTTATTCTACTATCCATTTTATTGATGGGAAGCCTCTCCATTCTTTTTCGTCAATGTTCTTATCCGGTGATTCTCATGAAGATTCTAATGGAGCTTCAAGTTCAACATTCTTCATTCTTTTCTTCTCCGGTGGATTCAATTCAAGCCTTCTGGTTGATCACATGCCTTTTCCTTGTTTCAAATGTTTTCCCGTGCCGGTGCACCTCTTTATAATTCACTTCTTGCTATTCATTTGTTCCGGAGTGCTCAAGATATCTCAATAGGCTCGTCTTGTCATTCAAGGTCCGTTCAACCTATTTCGAGGTTGTTATCTCAATTCAAGCCGTTTAATTCAACCGGTGCTATCTCCTTTTCAAGTAATCGTTCAACGGTGTTTCTGTTCAGTGGGCCCTAACCCACAGGTCTTTTTCCAGGATCTTACCTGACTCTTCTAATCTTTCCTGTTGTTACTCTCAAATTCTTTTCCAAGTTTGACGTAAGAAGGAATCAACATCAGTCAATTGCCTTCTCCAATATCGCTTACAAATTTTTGTCACCGTTGGCTCAACCTTTCTATTCGTCATCGCGGAGTATATCAACTGTTCATGGTAGTGTTTCTCTTTGCAATTCTCCACACTTGAAGACCGAAGAAGAATTTTTCCTCCATATCTTACTCCATTCTCTTCAAGACTCGTGGTTCTAGCTTAATGCCATCCTCTCATAATTGTTTTTTTTTCGATTGTGAGAATTCTTTTCACCCATCCTGAGAAATTCAAGAGTCTTCTCAGTTCAATTATCCGGAGTCCAACAATTCAGGTTTATTCATTCTCAGCTTTCAGTTATCATTCTCCAATCTTATGGGTGCATCGTTCAAGTGATCTCTAATTAGTTCGCGATCTCTTCGTTCTCATATATCTAAATCCTCTCAAGTATCTTCGTTCTTTTTACAATTCTTCCCGGTGTTTCTTTATCTTTACTTCGTTCATTTCCAATTCTTACGGTGGTTTGTTCAAGATTCCTATTCTTACGTTATAATATCAATTCTTTCGTTCTTTCAAATCCTACCGGCGGATCATCGAAGGCCTCTTCAAGTTTGCGCAATATCTATCTTACTCCTTTCTACGAGAATAGGTAGTATGCCGAATCCATTGTTTGTCATCAATCTTAATTGTTGAAGGATACGCATAACGTAATCGTTATTCTTGTTTCATCCAAGTGATTAATTCCTTATTCCGGAGGTTCATCTAAATTCTTGATTTATGTTGTTCATCTTTTCTTTTCCCGGAGTTACAAGCTTTTTTGCATTATCTCGTCGCGAAGATTCATCTAAATCATCGCAAGGCTTCACCTTGTGCTCTCTACTTCACTTCCTTTTGTTTGATCATCCTTTTGCTTACCGGAGTTCTTAATGGAGGTTCTACATGATGGTTCATCAAGGATTTAATTCCTTTTCGAAGTGTTCATCGAGATTCTTTTCAGAGGAGCTCATGCATTCTTCATCTTGCAATCCGGAGTGCTATTCTTTCACGCATATGTTTTGAGGTCGTGGTATGTCTTTCTTGATAATTTCCTGTCGTGCTCCGTGATTCACAAGTTATCAAGAATGAGATATTTTAAATCCATCAATCTCGTCATTTGAGTTATCTTGGGTGATATTTTCACCTAAAGCCTTCCCTAAGGATTGTTGCTATCTTATGGTGCTCATAAATGACCCAAGTTCTTCTTTTATCCTCCCGGTGAAATAGTTTCTCATATACTTGTTCATATCAATCCAATGTATTGTTTTCCGTGAGTGGAAGAATTTCACCTCATAGTTTTGAGATGTTCTCCATAAGCCCACTACAAACTTATTCTTCTCATTGTTGGTTTTCCAACAACTCCGTTCTAGCATTTGTTGTAAGCGTGCTCTCTCAAATTCATTTGAGGTAGAACATGTTGTTTTCTTCTCCGTTTTTTTCATTGCATTCTTTCTTTTCTTCCAGAGGCATTGTGATGATGCTCTCTTCACCCATCATCTCGTATTGTGAAGATCATGTTCTTTTCTTGGTTTATCCATTTAACCGGAGTGTTGTGTCCTTTCGCTCAAGCTCTTTCATTTTATCAAGTCTTTCATCTCTTTTCTACCGGAGTGTTGTCCGAATTTGTTCTTCCTTATTACTCTTCCCTACCGGAGTGTTTTCAATTTTGTTCATCTCCGTTGTATTCTTTTCTCGAAATGGCTTAACCTTTTCAAGGTTCTTTGATTTCACTAGTTTGTCAAAGAAGCAACTTAGTTTTACCTCTTCTCTTTCTCTTCCGTTTTCCCTCCGGTGCCATTCTAGATCTCGGGACGAGATCCTCTCGTAGTGGTGGAGTGTTGTAACGCCCCGAGACCAATGTGCCAGGTGTCCGCCAGTTATTCACTGTTGTTGCCTTGTCATTGCTTGCGTGTCATGCATCTCTTATCATGTCATCACGTGCATTTCATTTGCATATATGTTCGTCTCATGCATCCAAGCATTTTCCCCATTGTCCTTTTTGCATTTCGGCGCTCCTATGTCCTCCGGTGTCCCCTTCTACCTTTTTTCGTGTGCAGGTGTTAAACGTTTTCGGATTGGACCGAGACTTTTCATGCGGCCTTGGTTTACTACCGGTAGACCGCCTGTTAAGTTTCGTGCCATTTGGACTTCGTTTGCTAGTCCAACGGTTAACCGAGGGACCAAAAAGGCCTCATGTGTGTTGCAGCCCAACACCCTTCCAAAGTGGCCCAAAACCCACCTAAACATCTCCCATCATCTAGATCGTTCGATCACAATCGCGTGGCTGAAAACCGCACCCCGTTTGGACTCTCCTAGCTCCCTCTACCTATAAATATGTGTGCCTCTCGGATTTTTTCGCGCAGATGAAACCCTAGTCTTCCTCTACCTCACGCCACCGGACAAAAACCCCCGCCGCCGGACATGTCCACCATTCCACCTCACTCCGGCGAATCACGTCATGCCACATCAGCCCCGCCGCCGCAGCCAACCAATCCGGGCGCGACACCTCGCCCCCAGCCGCCTTCTCTCTCTCCTCCCCACCGCGCCGGCCCGCGGAGCCCATCCGGGGCCCGTGCGGGCCCGAAGCCGCGCTGCCGCCCGAGCGTGCCTCGCACCGCGCCGCCTACTACTCCACCGCGCCGCCCCACTCCCGTTGGCCGGAGCTCGCCGGCCGTCGACGTCCGCTGCGGCACGCCGCACCCGCCGCCCATCGCTGGTGCCTTGCCACGCCTTGCAGCCGCGCTGCTGCGCCCAGCCCTCCTTGTCGCCGGCACCCTCTCCGGCCACCGGATCCGGCCCTCCTCCGGCGACCTCGAGCTAAACTACGGCGAGTTCTTCGTTCCGACGGTCATCGACTTCCATGCCCGATCCGATCTGGATCTGGATCCAACCTCAGTTGACTTTCCCCTCCTAATCCTAATGTTTTGTGCATACTTTGGCATGTCATAACTCTGCCACCGTTGCTCCGATTCGCGCATGTAGCATATCAAAATGTTTGTCTCGACGAGTACATCATTTCATCTCATTGCATCATTTCCATTTGAGCTCATCTTGATGCCTGAAATGCTGTTGGAAGAGGGCTATGTGATCATAGTTTCAGATCTGTTTCAGCAAATGCACTTTTGTCATTTTTGCCAAGATTAATGTGTGCATGATATGATCCTGAGCTCTACATGTGTTTTGTAGTATGCCATGCCGTCTTTACAGGGGTGTATGCCATGTATTTTTGTGATCTTTGTGGTGACTAGCACAAGCATGCAAAGTATCTTACTCAATGATGCTGATTTCAGGGACTTAGTTTTTCACTGTGTCCTTGCCCTGTCATTATTTTTATGCCATATGTTAATGTTGTTTCCTAGTGATCCGTGCCTCTTTTGAGCAGGATCAGTAATGATGTTTTGTAGATATTGTGGTGGTCTATCCATCCATGTCTTTGTTTGCAATTATGGAGCATCCTAGCTTGAGTCAATCGAGCTCTACTTTTGCTATAAAATGTTCCTGGCAGATTGTTAACATGTTTAGCAATTTTGCCGAGCTTGTTGTTGTTGATCCATGCATGCTATGTTCTTGTGCTTGCCATGTCTAGCTTTTATGCCATGTCTAATTGCTGGGTGTATGCTTAGTTTGTCATGTATTGCCTTGTGGTGAGTGCATCAAGCTCATAAACATGCCTACTCATTATTTGTTTTGCCATGATCCAGTTTTTCTCTAAGTATGTAACCTATTACCTTTTGCACTTTTGCCATGCCTGTTTGAGCTTGCTATTGAGTGAATTAGCCGTAGCTCAGTGTTCATCTTTTTTCAAGCATCATGAGTGGATCCCTTCCATGTATTTTGTTCTCATGTTGGAGTGCTGTAGCATGTTATTCTTGATGCATTTAGAAGACTACTTGTTGTTTATCGCAGACCGGTGCCATATTTGTTTTGCTTGCCATTTCCAAACCGTGCATCCGATTTCGGTGATCTTTATATCGATTTCAACCGAAAGCATCTCCTCTTTCTAGTGGCACTCTTGGATTTCCAAGTTGAGTCCAGGTTCAATCTTTCCTTTCCAAATCTTGCATATGCATCGCATATCGCATCGTGCATATCATACCATGTTTGCATCATGTTGTTTGAGCATTGCACGTGGCTGATTGTGTTTCCCTTTTGCTTGTTGTCTTTCTTTGGGTATAGCCGGGAGACGAGTTTGTGATCGAGGAGCCCGTTGAGTTCGCTTACAAGGATCAAGACAACTCTGAGAACTTTGTAGGCAAGATGACCATACCCTCGAAATCACTTCTATCTTTGCTTGCTAGTTGCTTGCTCTTTTGCCATGCCTATGCTGCGATACCTACCACTTGCTTATCATGCCTCCCATATTGCTAAGCCAAGCCTCTAACCCACCTTGTCCTAGCAAACCATTGTTTGGCTATGTTACCGCTTTGCACATCCCCTCTTATAGCGTTGTTAGTTGCAGGTAAAGATTGGAGTTTGTTCCATGTTGGAATATGGATATTTTGTTGGGATATCACAATATCTCTTATTTAATTAATGCATCTATATACTTGGTAAAGGGTGGAAGGCCCGGCCTTATGCCTGGTGTTTTGTTCCACTCTCGCCGCCCTAGTTTCCGTCATATCGGTGTTATGTTCCCGGATTTTGCGTTCCTTACACGGTTGGGTTATAATGGGAACCCCTTGACAGTTCGCCTTGAATAAAACTCCTCCAGCAAGGCCCGACCTTGGTTTTACCATTCCACCTAGCCTATTTTCCCCTTGGGTTAGGCCAGCCCGAGGGTCATCTTTATTTTAACACCCCCCCGGGCCAGTGCTTGTCTAAGTGTTGGTCCAAAAAAGAGCCACATGCGGCGCCACCTCGGGGAAACTTGAGGGCTGGTTTTAGCTGTACGTAGTGTTCATCCGGTGTTGCCCTGAGAACGAGATATGTGCAGCTCCTATAAGGTTGTCGGTGCATCGGGCGGTCTTGCTGGACTTGTTTTACCATTGTCGAGGATGTCTTGTAACCGGGATACCGAGTCTGATCGAATTGTCTTGGGAGAAGGAATATCCTTCGTTGACCGTGAGAGCTTGTGATGGGCTAAGTTGGGACACCCCTGCAGGGATTTGAACTTTCGAAAGCCGTGCCCGCGGTTATGGGCAGATGGGAATTTGTTAATGTCCGGTTGTAGAAAACCTGAATTTGATCTTAATTAAAATACATCGACTGCGTGTGTAACCGCGATGGTCTCTTTCCAGCGGAGTCCGGGAAGTGAACACGGTGTTGGTGTTATGCTTGACGTAGGTTGTTCTACGATCACTTCTTGATCATAGTTTTATCGCCCGTGCCTTGCCTTCTCTTCTCGCTCTCATTTGCGTATGTTTAGCCACCATGTATGCTAGTCTCTTGCTGCAGCTCCACCTCATACCTTTTACCCTTCCTATAAGCTTAAATAGTCTTGATCGCGAGGGTGTGAGATTGCTGAGTCCCCGTGACTCACAGATACTTCCAAAACCAGATTGCAGGTGCCGAGGATACCGTGCAGATGACGCAACCAAGCTCAAGGAGAAGCTCGATGAAGATCTTGTCCTTTGTGTTGTTTCGGTCTAGTTGATCAGTAGTGGAGCCCAGTTGGGGTCGATCGGGGATCTGTGTAGCATTTGGGGTAGTCTTCTTTTATTTTGGTTCTGTAGTCGGACCTTGATTGTATCTGGTTGATGTAATGCTTTATTCATGTGATTGTGTGAAGTGGCGATTGTAAGCCAACTATGTATCTCTTTCCCTTATGTATTACATGGGTTGTGTGAAGATTACCTCACTTGCGACATTGCTTACAATGCGGTTATGCCTCTAAGTCGTGCTTCGACACGTGGGAGATATAGCCGCATCGTGGGTGTTACAGCATAGAATTCCATGTTAGGGATGACATGCTAGCAGTGGCCTCTCCCACATAAAACTTGATATCGGTCTATTAAAGTAGTCAATTGCTTAGGGACAATTTCGCAACTCCTACCACCAGTTTTCCATACTCGCTATACTAACTTTATTGCTTCTTTACCTAAACCCCTACTTTTTATTCACATGTTCTTTATATTCTTGCAAACCTATCCCATTACACCTACAAAGTACTTCTAGTTTCATACTTGTTCTAGGTAAAGAGAACGTTAAGCGTGCGTAGAGTTGTATCGGTGGTCGATTGAACTTGAGGGAATATTTGTTCTACCTTTAGCTCCTCATTGGATTCGACACTCTTACTTATCGAAAGAGGCAACAATTGATCCCCTATACTTGCGGGTTATCAAGACCTTTTTCTGGCGCCGTTGCCGGGGAGTTATAGCGTGGGGTGAATATTCTCATGTGTGCTTTTGTTTGCTTTATCACTATGTAGTTTTTATTTTGTGCTCTTGTTTTCTATATTTAGTTATGGGTAGGAAACGCAAAATACCAAAAAATTAGTGGTACCTACTGAACCAATGGTTGAATCTATCACACTCCTGAAGCTTTTTTACTTGGATCATCTTCGATCCCTATGTGCTCGTGCTGAAACCCCAACTATCTTAGTTGTGGGCAAAACTTTATATGAGCATGGTTGTTATGTGCGACACCGCTTATCTCAAAAAGGGAAGCTTTTACTGGATCAAATTCATCGTTTGCAATGCTATGCTTGGAATTTATGGAAATATATGATTTTACTTGTTGTTCTGAAGACCCTAAGAAACACCTTCCCTACCAATGTGATTTTAGTGATAATGGAATCGTATCTTCGTATGCTAAGGGTGTTTATAATTACTATGATGTTCAACAAATTGAAGAATTTGTTGCTTTTAAGGGTGCTTATGAAATTGCTTCTTTGATTGGAAAATATGATGCTACTCCTTACAAATCTGAAAAATTTTCCATACTTAAATATTGTTATGATAATTATGCTTCTAAAGCCTATGTTAAACCATATATTGAGGACTCGTCCGCTGTCCAAGAAAAGACTAATATTTTGCAGGAGTCTATGGAAGAAGGAATTGATGAAACTGTGGGCTCATTGGCTGAAAAAGATGATGAGGAGAGCGAAGAGCAAAAGGAGGAAGAGCGGATTAGCTACCCATGCCCACCTTCTAATGAGAGTAACTCTTCAACTCATACATTCTTTAATTTCCCTTCGTGCTTACCGAAGGATGATTGCTATGATCCCATTGATTCTTTTGAAATATCCCTTTTTGATGATGCTTGATATGCTTGTGGCCAAGATGCCAATATGAATTATGCTTATGAAGATGAACTTGCTATAGTTCCTTATGTTAAACATGAAATTGTTGCTATTGCACCCACGCATGATAGTCCTATTATCTTTTTGAATTCTCCCGACTACACTATATCGGAGAAGTTTGCCCTTATTAAGGATTATATTGATGGGTTGTGTTTTACTACTACACATGATGATTTTGATAGATATAATATGCATGTGCTTGATGCTCCTACTTGCAATTATTATTAGAGAGGAACTACATCTCCGCCTCTCCATGTTTCCAACATGATAAAATTGCAAGAAACTGTTTATACTATGCATTGGCCTTTACTATGTGTGCATGAATTGTTCTTTTATGACATGCCGATGCATATGAAGAGAGTTAGACTTCGTCATTACATGATATATGTTACTTTGTGCTCACTACTAAATCACAAACCATTGTTGATTAAAATTGGCTTTGATATACCTTGGGATCCGGGTGGATCCATTACTTGAGCACTATATGCCTAGCTTAATGGCTTTAAAGAAAGAGCTACCAGGGAAATAACCTGGAAGTTTTAGAGAGTCATTTATTTCCGTTATGTGCTTTTATAAAGTTTAAAAACAAGAATAATGTGCCAAGGTTTGCCTTTAGGATGTTTACATTGCTTGTTGGTTTGTGCGGTGCAAGACAGAAACTTTGGCTGTAGTGCGCGATTTTATATTTTTTACTGGAACATCAAACGGTTCTGAAACTTTTTGCACTGTCTTTCTATAAAAAATAATTATTTTTCCTATTTTTTCAGAATTTTTGGAGTACCAAAAGTATGGTGAATGTTTAGATTACTACAGACTATCCTGTTTATGACAGATTCTGTTTTTGATGCATAGTTTGCTTGTTTTGATGAAACTATCGATTTCTATCAGTGGATTAAGCCATGGAAAAGTTATATTACATTATATACAATGCAAAAACAAAATATGAATTGGTTTGCAACAGTACTTAGAGTAGTGATTTGCTTTATTATACTAACGGATCTTACCGAACTTTCTGTTGAGTTTTGTGTGGATGAAGTGTTCGAGGATCGAGGAGGTCTTGATATGAGGAAAAGGAGGAGAGGCAAGAGCTCAAGATTGGGGATTCCCAAGGAATCCCAAGTAAATATTCAAGGAGACTCAAGCGTCTAAGCTTGGGGATGCCCCGGAAGGCATCCCATCTTTCTTCAACAAGTATCGGTATGTTTTCGGTTTCGTTTCGTTCATGTGATATGTGCAAATCTTGGAGCGTATTTTGCATTTAGTTTTCACTTTTCTTTTATGCACCATGCTGGTATGAGATAGTCCATGGTTTATTTATAGAATGATCATTGCACTTCACTTATATTTTTTGAGTATGGCTTTATAGAATGCTTCATGTGCTTTGCTTATACCATTTGAAGTTTGGATTGCCTGTTTCCCTACACATAGAAAACTGCCATTTGTAGAATGCTCTTTTGCTTCACTTATATTTGTTAGAGCGTGGGCATATCTTTTGTAGAAAGAATTAAACTCTCTTGCTTCACTTATATCTATTTAGAGAGATGACAGGAATTGGTCATTCACATGGTTAGTCATAAAATCCTACATAAACTTGGAGATCACTGAATATGATATGTTTGATTCCTTGCAATAGTTTTGCGATATAAAGATGGTGATATTGGAGTCATGCTAGTGGGTAGTTGTGTATTGTAGAAATACTTGTGTTGAAGTTTGTGATTCCCGTAGCATGCACGTATGGTGAACCGTTATGTAACGAAGTTGGAGCATGAGGTATTTATTGATTGTCTTCCTTATGAGTGGCGGTCAGGGACAAGCGATGGTCTTTTCCTACCAATCTATCCCCCTAGGAGCATGTGCGTAGTACTTTGTTTCGATGACTAATAGATTTTTGCAATAAGTATGTGAGTTCTTTATGACAAATGTTGAGTCCATGGATTATACGCACTCTCACCCTTCCATCATTGCTAGCCTCTTCGGTACTGTGCATTGCCCTTTCTCACCTTGAGAGTCGGTGCAAACTTCGCCGGTGCATCCAAACCCCATGATATAATACGCTCTATCACACTTAAGCCTCCTTATATCTTCCTCAAAACAGCCACCATACCTACCTATTATGGCATTTCCATAGCCATTCCAAGATATATTGCCATGCAACTTCCATCATCTTCGTATACATGACTTGAGCATTTATTGTCATATTGCTTTGCATGATCCTAAGATAGCTAGCATGATCTTTTCATGGCTTGTTTGTTTTTTTATGTCAGTGCTACGCTAGATCATTGCACATCCCGGTACACCCCCGGAGGCATTCATATAGAGTCTTATCTTTGTTCTAGTATCGAGTTGTAATTGAGTTGTAAGTAAATAAAAGTGTAATGATCATCATTATTAGAACATTGTCCCATGTGAGGTTATCAAAATAAAAGTGGCCAAAGACGCCCCCCCACGAAAAAGTGAGAGGCCAAAGAAGCCTAAAAATAGAACAAAAAGAAAAAAACGAGAGAAAAGAGAGAAGGGATAATGTTACTATCCTTTTACCACACTTTTGCTTCGGACAACACCATGTTTTCATATAGAGAGTCTCTTGAGTTATCACTTCCATATACTAGTGGGAATTTTCATTATAGAACTTGGTTTGTATATTCCAACGATGGGCTTCCTCAAATGCCCTAGGTCTTTATGGGGAAGCAAGTTGTATGCACACCCACTTAGTTTTCAGTTTGAGCTTTCATACACTTATAGCTCTAGTGCATCTGTTGCATGGCAATCCCTACTCCTCGCATTGAGATCAATTGATGGGCATCTCCATAGCCCGTTGATTAGCGGTGTCGATGTGAGACTTTCTCCTTTTTTATCTTCTCCACACAACCTCCACCATCATATTATATTCCATCTATAGTGATATGTCCATGGCTCACGCTCATGTATTGCGTGAAATTTGAAAAGGTTTGAGAACATCAAAAGTATGAAACAATTGCTTGGCTTGTCATCGGGGTTGTGCATGATTTGAATATTTTGTGTGGTGAAGATGGAGCATAGCCGGACCATATGATTTTGTAGGGATAACTTTCTTTGGTCATGTTATTTTTAAAAGACATGATTGCTTTATTAGTATGCTTGAAGTATTATTGTCTTAATGTCAAATGATAGACTATTGCTTTGAGTCACTCGTGTCAATATTCATGCCATGATCAGATTACATGATCAAGATTATGCCAGGTAGTATTCTACATCAAAAATTATCTTTTTTATCATTTAGCTACTCGAGGACGAGCAGGAATTATGCTTGGGGATGCTAATACGTCTCCGTCGTATCTATAATTTTTTATTGTTCCATGCCAATATTCTACAACTTTTATATAATTTTGGCAACTTTTTATACTATTTTACGGATCAACATATTGATCCAGTGCCTAGTGGTAGTTTGGGTTTGTTGCATGTTTTTTATTTCACAGAAAATCCATATCAAACAGAGTCCAGATGGGATAAAAATTGATAGAGATTTTTTTGGAATATGTGTGATTTTTGGGAAGAAGAATCAATGCGAGATGATGCCCGAGGGGGCCACGAGGCAGGGGGTGCGCCCCAGGGGGTCAGGCATGCCCTGGGTCCTCGTGGCCACCTCGTAAGGCGGTTGGTGCCCTTCATTCTCTGCAAGAAAGCCAATATCTGGATAGAAATCGTGTAAAAATTTCAGCCCAATCTGAGTTACGGATCTCCGGGAATATAAGAAATGGTGAAAGGCCAGAATCTGGAACGCAGAGGAACGCAGAAACAGAGAGAGACAGAGAGACAGATCCAATCTCGAAGGGGCTCTCGCCCCTCCGCCTCCATGGAGGCGATGGACTAGAGGGGAAACCCTTCTCCCATCTAGGGAGAAGGTCAAGGTTGAAGAATAAGAAGGGGGGCCCTCTCCCCCTCTCTCCCGGTGGTGCCGGAACGCCGCCGGGGCCATCATCGCGACAACGATCTACACCAACACCTCCGTCATCTTCAACAACATTTTCATCACCTTCCCCAATCTATCTACAGCGGTCCATGCTCCCGAAACCCGTTGTACCCTCTACTTGAACATGGTGCTTTATGCTTCATATTATTATCCAATGGTGTTTTGCCGTCCTATGATGTCTGAGTAGATTTTCGTTGTCCTATCAGTAATTGGTGAATTGCTATGATTGGTTTAATTTGGTTGTGGTTATGTTGCTGTCCTTTGGTGCCCATCATATGAGCGTGCGCGTGGATCACACCATAGGGTTAGTTGTATGTTGATAGGACTATGTATTGGAAGGCAAGAGTGACAGAAGCTTCAACCTAGCATAGAAATTGATGCATACGAGATTGAAGGGGGACCAATATATCTTAATGCTATGTTTGGGTTTTACCTTAGTGAACGTTAGTAGTTGCGGATGCTTGCTAATACTTCCAATCATAAGTGCACAGAATTTCAACTCAGGGATGACATGCTTGCAGTGGCCTCTCCCACATAAAACTTGCTATCGGTCTAGTAAAGTAGTCAATTGCTTAGGGACAGTTTCGCAACTCCTACCACCACTTTTCCATACTCTCTATACTAATTTAATTGCTTCTTTACCTAAAACAGCCCCTAGTTTTTATTTACGTGCTCTTTATATTCTTGCAAACCTATCCCGTTACACCTACAAAGTACTTCTAGTTTCATACTTGTTCTAGGTAAAGCGAACGTTAAGCATGCGTAGAGTTGTATCGGTGGTCGATTGAACTTGAGGGAATATTTTTTCTACCTTTAGCTCCTCGTTGGGTTCGACACTCTTACTTATCGAAAGAGGCTACAATTGATCCACTATACTTGTGGGTTATCAATTGTCACTAGGTTCATTATCATTACCAGATTGTGTTTCAACATCAGAAATAGAAATATTATTGGGATTCTCAGGTGTGTCAACAACAGGTTCACTAGGAGCATGCAAAGTCCTATCATTTTTCTTTTTCTTCTTCTTAGAAGAACTAGGTGCATCAACATTAGTTCTCCGAGAACCTTGCTCAATTCTCTTAGGGTGGCCCTCAAGATACAAAGGTTCCTAGGTCATTTTACTCCCTCTAGTCACAACTCTAACATCATTATAATTTTTCTTATTATTTAATTCATTGAGCAAATCATTCTGAGCTTTAAGCACTTGTTCTACTTGAGTGGTAACCATAGAAGCATGTTTACTAATAATATTAAGTTCACCTTTAACTCTAGACATATAATCACTCAAGTGTTCAATCATATAAGCATTATGTTTCAATTGTTTACTAACATAAGCATTGAAGTTTTCTTGTTTACAATAAAATTATCAAATTCATCTAAGCATTAGCTAGCAGACTTATAACAAGGAATATCACCTTCATCAAATCTATAGAGATAATTTACCTTTACTACCTGTGTCGGGTTATCAAGACCATGTATCTCTTCAATAGGTGGTAAATTCTTAACATCGACAGCTTTAATACATTTTTCTCTCATAGATTTATTTGCCTCTTGCATATCTTCAGGACTGAGAAATAGAATACCACTTTTATTCGGAGTTGGCTTAGGAATTGGTTCAGGAAGTGTCCAATCATTATCATTACTCAACATATTATTCAATAGCAATTCAGCTTGATCAACAGTTCTTTCCCTGAAAACACAACCAGCACAACTATCCAGGTGGTCTCTAGAAGCATCAGTTAGTCCATTATAAAATATATCAAGTATTTCATTTTTCTTGAGAGGATGATCAGGCACAACATTATGTAATCAAAGAAGCCTCCCCCAAGCTTGTGGGAGACTCTCTTCTTTAATTTGCACAAAATTATATATTTCCCTTAAGGCATCTTGCTTCTTATGAGAGGGGAAATATTTAGTAGAGAAGTAATAAATCATATCCTGGGACTACACACACAACCAAGATCAAGAGAATTAAACCATGTTTTAGCATCACCCTTTAATGAGAACGGAAATAACTTGAGGATATAGTAGTAACAATTTTTTTCCTCATTAGTGAATAGGGTGGCTATATCATTTAATTTAGTAAGATGTGCCACAACAGTTTTAGATTCATAGCCATAAAAAGGATCAGATTCAACCAAAGTAATTATCTCAGGGTCGATAGAGAAATCATAACCCTTATTGGCAATACAGATAGGTGAAGTAGCAAAAGCAGGGTCATATTTCATTCTAGCATTCAAAGACTTTTCTTTCAGCTTAGCTAACAGTTTCTTAAGATCATATATATCATTGCAAGCTAAAAAGTCTCTAGCAGTTTCTTCATCCATAACATAACGCTCAGGCACAACAAGCAATTCATATCTAGGGGGAGAATCTTCATCATCACTTTCATCAATATTATCAGTTTCAATAATTTCATTCTCTCTAACCCTAGCAAGTTGTTCATCAAGAAATTCACCTAATGGAACAGTATTATCAAGCATAGAAGTATTTTCATCATAAGTATCATGCAAAGCAGAAGTGGCATCATCAATAACATGTGGCATATCAGAATAAATAGCAAGAGTAGGTGTCGCAAGTGTACTCAAAACAGAAAGTGAATTAAGTGCAAAGATAGATGGAAGTTCCTTACCTCCTCGTAGTTGAGGGGAAAATCTTGGTTCTTTCATCTTTCAAGTTCCTCATAGTGATCAACAGATATAAATCCCAAGTGACTCAAAGAATAGAGCTATGCTTCCCGGCAACAGCGCCAGAAAATAGTCTTGATAACCCACAAGTATAGGGGATTGCAGCAGTTTTCGAGGGTAGAGTATTCAACCCAAATTTATTGATTTGACACAAGGGGAGCCAAAGAATATTCTCAAGTATTAACAGTTGAGTTGTCAATTCAGCTGCACCTGAAAGACTTAATATCTACAGCAAAGTATTTAGTAGCAAAGTAATATGGAAGTAGCGATAACGGTGGCAAAAGTAATAGTAATAGTTTTGTAGTGATTGTAGCAGTAGCAACGGAAAAGTAACTAAGCAAATATCAATATGTGAAAAACTCGTAGGCAATGGATCAGTGACGGATAATTATGTCAGATGCGATTCCTCATGCAACAGTTATAACATAGGGTGACACAGAACTAGCTATAGTTCATCAATGTAATGTAGGGGAATGTGGCAGACGAACGGATAGCGTATTTGGATTCGTCTCGCCTTTCTGAGCAAGTTTCATGTATAAAACTTTTTCATCTGAGTTACGGTTTAATTTCTATGAACATACAAAGTTTTATTGAATTTCCAAACTACTTGATTTATTTTTAACCGAATAATATATTAAACGGAAAAGGCTAGATGCACCCAAAAGTGTACCCAGCAAGAGGACAGAGGGGCTGAATGGTGGGCCAGGTCAACGGTTGACTCGGCAGTCAACAGTTGACTGGTCAAATGTGAACAGTGCGGTGGGTCCCGCCAGTCATTGACAGATATGTTAACAGTTTTAAAATTTTAGATTAATTTAGCAGTGAACCCACATGTCATAGACTAATTGGTAGCTAATTTACTTAAGCTATATTATCCCTAATTAAACAAATGGGCAGGCCCGCAGCAGCAGAAGCAGGAAGCAGTGGCGGCATCAGCACGAAGCAACGGCGACAACAACACGAGCTGCAGTGGCAGCGGCGCTGGAGGCAGCAGGCGAGGAGCAGCCACTGGGGAGCGCGGCAGTGGTTGGCGGCGGTCAAGCGTGGTGCAGGGGGCACGGGCGGACGAGGTGGCAGGCGAAGCGGCAGCAGCTGTACGCGGCGGCAACAGTAGCGGTCAGGGCAACGACGGTAGTCGGGCTTTTGCCGGAGCGGGTCGTCAGCAAGCTGCGCCTGCAGAGGGTGTCGAGGCCACGACGAGCAAGGGGAAACGAGCAGGTAGTAGAGCAGGGGGTCGCGGGTGGACGAGTGGGGGTGAGGCGGGTGTAGTGCCGCTTCGGCACGACAGCTGGGGGGCGAGCAGGGGCGCGGGGCGAACAGCAGCGGCACGAGGCGCGGGCGGTAGAGGGGCGAGCCAGGCGCGGGTGAGGCCAGGGTGGGTGTGCGCGGGGGTGCAGGCGGCCGCGACCAGCATAGGGGAGGTGTAGCAGCAGGCGCGCAGCGGGTATGGCGATGGCCAGAGGCTCGGCGGCGCCACGGAGCTCGTCGCCCCGGCGACCAATCAAATGACAGAGGCCACCTACGGCACTAGCGTGATGGCGTGCAGCTAGCGGTGTAGGTAGCTCGAGCGGGGACCGACTAGGGCGACCACAGGAAGGAGTTCCCTCGACGGCCATGGCCGGAGCTCGATCAAGTCGAGCCTATGGAGCACAAGGAGGAGTACGGGGATGGCAGGGATGGAGAAGAGCTCACAGCGGGGTCAAAGAAAATCTCACGGGAGCCGGGAGTTGTTGGAATCGAGGGGATCGACAACGAGGCCGAGGCGATCCGGTCGGGGCGATGGACGAAATCAACACCTCGCAGCAGGTTACAAAAGCAAGCTATGCATCAGAATAGGAGCAAACAATAACAGTAGCAAAATCTAATGCAAGCATGAGAGAATGGAAATGGGCGATATCGGGATGATCAAAGGGGGGGCTTGCCTGGAAGCTCTGCTGAAAGGGAAGAGGGGTCGTCGGTGACGTAGTCGATCACCAAGGCATCAGAAGCGGTCTCGGGGTCTACCGAAGAGAAGAGGGGGAAGAAACAGTAAATACAAGCAAACAGATGCATGACAGGCAAAAAGCAGCGCTAGGGGTGTTCTAACGTAGTGCTACACGATATAGGTGAAGGAGGAAACATCCGAGAAAGTTTTCCCAAGTTTGGCCTTTTCGAACAGGTGAAATGGAGGGGGGAAGTTCGATGTTCGCTATGCTAGGGGCATGTGGCAGACGAACGGACCACGTATTCAGATGCGCCTCGCCTTTTTGAGCAAGTTTCATGTATAAAACATTTTCATCCGAGTTATGGTTTAATTTCTATGAACTTACAAAGTTTTATTGAATTTCCAAATTACTAGATTTATTTTTAACCCAATAATATATTAAACGGAAAAGGCTAGATGCACCCGAAAGTGTACCCAGCAAGAGGACAAAGGGGCTGACAGGTGGGCCAGGTCAACGGTTGACTCGGCAGTCAACAGTTGACTGGCCAAATGTGAACAGTGAAGTGGGTCCCGCCTGTCATTGACTGATATGTTAACAGTTTTAAAATTCTAGACTAATTTAGCAGCAGACCCACTTGTCATAGACTAATTGGTTGCTAATTTACTTAAGCTATATTATCCCTAATTCAACAAATGGGCAGGCCCGCAGCAGCAGAAGCAGAAAGTAGCGGCGGCTTCAGCACGAAGCAGCGGCAACAGCAACACGAGCCATAGTGGCAGTGGCGCTGGAGGCAGCAGGCGAGGAGCAGCCACAGGGGAGTGCAGCAGTGGTCGGCGGCGGTCACGCGCGGTGCAATCGGCGCGGGCGGACAAGGTGGTAGGCGCAGCGGCAGCGGTCGGGGCAACGACGGCAGTCGGGCTTTTGCCGGAGCGGGTCATCGGCGAGCTGCGCCGGCGCAGGGTGTCGAGGCCACGGCGAGCGAGGGGGAACGAGCGTGGAGCAGAGCAGGATGTCACGGGTGGACGAACGGGGGTGAGGCGGGCAGCGTGCGGCTGCGGCACGACAGCTGGGGGGCGAGCAGGGGCGCGGGGCGAACGGCAGCTGCGCGAGGCACGGGTGGCAGAGGGGCGAGCCGGGCGCGGGTGAGGCCAGGTGATCGTGCGCGGGGGTGCAGGCAGCCGCGACCAGCATAGAGGAGGAGTAGCAACACGCACGCAACGGGTATGGCGACGGCCAGATGCTCGGCGACACCACGGAGCTCGTCGCCCAGGCGACCAATCAAATGACGGAGGCCACCTACGGCACTAGTGCGATGGCGTGCAGCTAGCGGTGCAGGTAGCTCGAGTGGGGACCGACTAGGGCGACCACAGCAAGGAGTTCTCGTGACGGCCATGGCTGGAGCTCGACCAAGTCGAGCCTACGAAGCACGAGGAGGAGTACGGGGATGGCAGGGAGGGAGAAGAGCTCACAGCGGGGTTGGAGGAAATCTTAAGGGAGCCAAGGGTTGTGGGAATCGAGGGGATCGACGACGAGACCGAGGTGATCCTATCGGGGGTGATGGACGAAATCAACACCTCGGTGATGATCCACGGCAAAAGACCAGGCATAGACAACGTAGAAGGCTCTGACGATGCTGTTGGACATCCCGGTGTAGCTCGGAGACGTCCTAGGCTTGACGGTGATGATGGCGTGACGACGCAGCTCTCGGGCAACGGTGGTTTTGAGAGAGGCGACACGAGGGGGAAAGAATGGGGATGCTAGGTTTTGAGAGGGGGCCGGGGTGGCCATCTAGTGCGTCGAAGGTGGTGGATGGCTGCCAGCACGACCATGGTGCCTGTGATGGCCGCCACGACCTATCCCTGCCCTGTAGCGAGGAGGAAGGTGAGTGGGGCATGGGTTGGGCCAACTTTTACTATAATGGGCCAGAATTGCATATAATGATTCCCTGTATCCTTTTGCTATTTCTCCGTAAATACTCCAGCCAAGGTTTAGCAGTTAAACAAGCCTTTTAGTGGCTTTTCAAAAATGTGTAGCTTTGCTCATATTAGTATTGCATTATTTGGCACTGGGAGAAAAAGTTTGGGGCCCATTGGAGTTGTCTAACCATTTCTAAAAATTTGAAAAGGCCAAACTAAATACTACTGGACCACTCAATAACTTCCAGGGGCATTTTGGGAATCCAAAAGAGGTGGTTCCAACATGAAAAATATCCAGGGATTATTTGCCACACTTTGAACATTTTATTTTGCTTGTTCGAGAAATTTGAATTTTGGGCTTTAATTTGAATTTGAGTTTGAACAAAGATTTGGATCAAGCAAGGATTAGCAATAGTAATGTGATGGCATGGCACCATTAACGGAGGATTACTGTAGCTTAATTATCCGGGCGACACAGACAAGACCCTAAGCTTGGGGATGCCCAAGGCATCCCAAGGTAATATTCAAGGAAGATACAAGCAACTAAGCTTGGGGATGCCCCGGAAGGCATCCCCTCTTTCATCTCCAACATTATCGGTAACCTCACTTGGAGCTATATTTTCATTCATCACATGATATGAGTTTTGCTTGGAGCGTCATTTTATTTTGTTAGGATTTGCTTTTTGTTATTTAGAATAATATTTTGCATCTTTCTTTTCAATAAAAGTGGCAATCATAGACTTTACTATGCTTATTTTCCAAGCCTACATGTTGCTGTTTGAAAACAGAAAGTTTACCGCTGTTGCAAAAATTCTCTAGAAAAGTAAGAATGTGATAAAATGTTGAAACTTTTTGAAAAATAAGCTCTGATAAATTTTCTATAGGTTGTTAAATTTCAGAATCTTTGCAGTTAAAGAAGTATTGATACTCTTGGATTCTTTATACACTTTACTATTTTGGCAGATTGCTGTTATGTTTGCATTGTTTGCATATGTTTGCTTGTTTAATGATTCTATTTGCGGATAGGAGTATTAAATATGCAGATGCGTTTAGTATGCAATGTTGAATAATAATTTTATTGATTTGCTATAGTAGAGAATGATAACGTTTTTGCATTGATTTATACTAACTTATCTCACGAGTTCTTGTTGAGTTTTGTGTGGCTGAAGTTTTTGAGATTTAGGAAAACCATGATATGACAGGAATTAAGGAGACACAAAAGCTCAAGCTTGGGGATGCCCAAGGCATCCCAAGATAATATTTCAAGAAGTCTCAAGCATCTAAGCTTGGGGATGCCCCGGTTGGCATCCCACCTCTCTTGTTCGACAATTATCCGTTAGTATCGGTTGAACCTAAGTTTTTGCTTCTTCACATGATGTGTACTATTCTTGGAATGTCATTTTTATTTTCATTTTGCTTGTTGTTTTAATAAAATACTTAGATCTCAAAGTTTTTAAATAAAATAGAGTCCTCAAATAGTTACCGGGGAGGCTAGGTAAGCGGCATTCACATCCCATCAACGAAGCTCTTTTCTATGGAAAATCTCTAGTGCTTCACTATATCTTTTTGAGCACAATGTGCTTTAGTATTTTTGAAGAAATTCTCTCTTGCTACACTTCTTTCCCTGAAGTTGAAATCATATCATGCCTAGTGGTAGCTTCAAAATGGGTTTAGAAAGTGAAATCTATGGAGGCTTGACAATCACAATATTGGTCATACAAGCAATTCATGAATAATTAGTATAAGGAAGAGAACTTTCACAAGCAAATACACTATCTTGGAAATCTTTTGTGATTGTGAACCCCCATAAAAATATTATATGCCAAAATTGTTGACGTTGGACAAGGAAGACAACATAATGATTTATGTTTGTTCATATTCACATAGAAGTTATATTGTCATAGATCCTTCAACATGTGGTGCTTGCCCCCATCCTTTCTAGCCAAAAATTCTGCACCAAGTAGAGATACTACTTGTGCATCCAAAAACCCTTAAACCCAAATCTTATCTTCAAGAGTCCACGATACCTACCTAAGGATCGAGAAAGATCCTTCAAGTAAGTTGTCATCAGTGCAATAAGGCAATAAAAATTGCTTCTAAAAGTGTGAGATCATTTAGTGTAAGAGAAAATTGAGCATTGTACGAACTTGTGATGGCAAAGAATAAAAGCGACAGACTGCATAATAAAGGTTTCTATCATAAGGAGCAATATAACGTGATGTTCTTTTGCAATAAGGGGTTGAGCATACAAACAAATAAGCGCATGTCAACCTCTGCTTCCCTCTGCGAAGGGCCTATCTTTTACTTTTATGTATTTACTTTCATGCAAGAGTCAAAGTTTTTCCATCTATTCCTTTTTATTTTTCTCTTTTGGCAAGCATCATGTGGTGAGGAAAGATCTGGGCACATATATCTAGTTGGATATGGCTAGCATGTGTTATTATTGTTGACATCACCCTTGAGGTGAATACGTTGGGAGGCAAAATTATAAGCCCCTATCTTCTATGTGTCCAGTTGAAACGTTTTGCTCATGTGTATGCGGTGAGTGTTAGCAATCATAGAAGACTATCAGATGGTTGAGTATGTGGAGATCTTACTTAAACTCTGTTGAATAAGTTGAATTGCAATTGCTTGGTGACTAAGAACATAGGTTGTTGAGTTTCAAGAGAGTTAATTGTTTGAACCTTAACATGTGAATTGGTTGCTACTATAACATGAGAAGTATTATAAGAAAAAATTTGATGTTATTATGCTAGTAAAAGTGATTGAAATTATCATTGATCAAACTTATGCACTTTGCTAGCATTCGCACTTCATAAATTATTTCTTTCATCATTTACCTACTTGAGGACGAGTTGGAATTAAGCTTGGGGCTGCTAATACGTCTCCAACGTATCTATTATTTATGAAGTATTCATGTTGTTATAGTATCATTCTTGGATGTTTTACAATCATTTTATAGCAACTTTATATCATTTTTTGGGACTAAGCTATTGACCTAGTGCCCAGTGCAAGTTGTTGTTTTTTGCTTGTTTTTTACATCATAGGAAATCAATGTCAAACAAAGTCCAAACACCGCGAAACTTTTTGGAGATTTTTTATGGACCAGGACACCCAGGATGGGCCAGAGCAGCACCTGGGGGTGCCCCGAGGGGGGAACAACTCACCAGGGAGCGCCTGGGGGACCAGGCATGCCCAGTTGGGTTGGTTCCACCTCGGTGGCCTCCCTCACCCCCTCTTTACCCTATAAATTCCAAAAAATTCCAGAAACACTCAGGGTTAACCTAGATCAGAAGTTCCACCGCCGGAAGGCTTTGTAGCCACTGAAAACCAATCTAGACCCCGTTCCGGCACTCTGCCGGAGGAGGAAATCATCACCGGTGGCCATCTTCATCATCCCGGCGGCCACCATGATGAGGAGGGTGTAGTCCACCCTCGGGGCTGAGGCTTTGTACCAGTAGCGATGTGTTTAATCTCTCTCTCTGTCTCTTGTGTTCTTGAGATGTCACAATCTTGATGTATCGCGGGCTTTGTTAATATAGTCGGATCATAAGCCACCCTTTGAGAGCTGATCTATTCCCGATGCTCTGAACCCCCTTCTCACACTCTGTTCAGGTATCAATCGTTTGTCCATTCGCTTGAAACATCCTATTGAACCTTCATATATTGCTCTCGATGTTTTCTTAAGTTTCAACTCGAGAGATACTTTTGCCACATTCCCTGAATTGTTCACCAGATAATTAACCCTATAAGGGTCAGTTCTCCCGAAGTTACTCTTTACTTCCCCTCTTAAATCTCGGGATGAGATTTCTTGTAGTGGAGGAGATTTGTAACGCCCCCAGTGTCATGCTACAGTAACCCTCTGTGATTAAGCTAATCATTTTTCCAAACAGTGCGTAATCACCTTTGTTCAATATCCCATTTGAAATTCCAGTCAATTCAAATTCAAGTGAAGTTTGAAGTTGATCAAAAGTTGCTGACAAAATGTTCATGATTTGTCAAAAATTCCATAAAAATTATTTTTTAAGGAACACAACATCACTTTTGTGCAGAGATGAGCATTAGCAATTATAACAGCACCAATTCAGCATTTTTAAATGCTATCCTATTTATGAAAAATTCTTCTGGTCTCCAAAATATTTATGGCACTGTCTATAATCACCAGGGATTTAATGGGACACCTCCCAAATTTTTCCTAAGTGAAATAGTTGACCAAATATTTCCCTTTCTCTCTTTGTTAATAAATAAAAGCTAAAACAAAAAAAGAAATAGAAAAGGCCTAAACGCTACTGTGGGGCTGGGCCTCTAGTTCTACAGTGCCACGGCCCAGCCCATCTGGGGGCTTTCCCCTACCTCTGTTCATCAGAGCTCGGTGGACGCATGTGCGATGTCCACTCTCCGACGCCTAATTGACCCTCCCCGATCCCCTCGACGAACCCTAGCTACTTCTTCCACCTCCACCCGCTCCACCTCTCTCTCCCTCCTCGTCAGATCTGACGCGCCCGCCGCCATGGCCATGTCATAGCCGCATCCACCACCTTCCGTTCGCCTCACCGACGCACCTGACCAGTCCACCTCGCTTGTCTGCCTCGACTGCACCTCGTCATCGAGCACCGGAGTGCCTGCATCACCGTCTTCTCTCCTCCTCTGCCTCGCCGGACTCTGTTGACTACTCCAGCTCCGACAGGCCCCCTCGAGTCCGCTGCCACCCCCTACAGCTCGCTGTGAGCCCCTCCCTCTTCCCTATCTCCCCTGGCCTCCACTGCGTAGGCCGCCGCCCTCCCTAGCTCACTTGTCGCGGTTGCAGTAGCTCACTGCGGCCTAGATCCACAGACGTCGTGGCCACGCTCGCCGTCGAACTCAACAGAACACTGCGCCATGCTCACAACACTTCGAGCAGCCTGACACACAAGCTAGTTCCCCCTGCCGTGCCCTGCTTCGACGCGCTAGAGCTCCCCCGAGCTCCGGCGTCCGCCGCGGTCGACGCCACCATCGACACCGTCCATCCCAGCCTGGGCTGAGACCTCGAATGGGTGCGCCCGAGCCCCTGCTTTTGAACGCACCACCCCATGCCCCTTTTGAGTGGCCGTAGCCCCGTCCCTAATGAGGCCCGAAGCCATCCGCCGCCCATGCTCGCCGCCGGCGCCGCTTCGACCAACACCCGGCCCCGCAGCTACTGCAGTTCGAAGTGCGTCGTCCCTGTGCGCCTGTTGATGCTTGCAGCGGACCAAACGTCCCCTGATGGACATTTTCCGACCATGTCCGCACCGCGCTGCCGTCTGAATGGTTGGCGCCGGCGCGCCACCGCCGCTAGCCGATATGGCCAGCGTGGGGCCACCACCTGGGTCACTGACCAGTGGCCCCCTTGACTTGTTGATCGCAGTCAACGTGCTGACTGGGCAGCCCCCAGCCACTGACATGTGGCCCCCTTTGTTAATTAGTCTAATAAACGTTATATAAACAAAAGTAATTAGATTAACCTAAACACTCACTGACACACGGGACCCACAACCCTAATTAACCCTGTTAGATTAGTTTATTCCACTGTTATACTAACAGAGCCTGACATGTGGGTCCCACTGGACCCACTGGTCAGGTTTGACCTTGGTCAGCGAGTCTATTGGCTACTGACATCAACCCCATGCAATGCTGACGTCATAATTCTGTTTCCGTTAAAATTAAATAATTTCAAAAAATGTTTTATACTTTAGAAATTCATAAAAAATAAACGGTAACTCGGATGAAAATGTTTTGTACATGAAAGTTGCTCATAACGACGAGACGAATCCTATCGCGCGATCCGTTTACCTGTCAGATGCCTCTGACTAGCTGAACATGGAACATTCCCCCTCTGGTCATCTGTCTGACACAAGTCCGGAACCGGGGATACATTCCCGGTTGAATTCCCCCTTCACCTATATCGTATAGCCCTGTGTTAGAACACCCTAGCTTTGCTTGTTGTCATGTCATGCATCCGTGTGCTTGCATTTACTGATTCTTCCCCCTCTTCTCTCCGGTAGACTTCGAGACTAACGCCGATGTTGCCCCTGTGTTCGACTACGTCACCGACGACCCTTCTTTTGCAGCAAAGCTTCTAGGTAAGCAAACCCCCCTTGAGCATCCGATATCGCCCATTTCTTTCCCTCTAATGCTTGCATTAGAACTGCTACTGCTTTCTGTATGATCCTACTCTGATGCATAGCCTGTTTTTGTTACCCGCTTTCATACCTTACCTGCTTATTCTAAACTGCTTAGTATAGGTTGGCTAGAGATCCATCAGTGACCCCCACCTTGTCCCAGTTGTCCCGCTTTATGTTCAATGACTCGATCAACGCGATTGATGTCCAGGCCCCAACACCGCACATCACCCCCCTTAGTTGTACAACTCTGCAGAGTTACTATCGAGTGCTATCGTGGAATTGTCACGGCAGATGTCCTAGTGTGAGGACTTAGTCGTGAGGCCAACGCATCTATGTGGTAGCTTGAGAGGGGTTGAGCGGAATCGAGAGATGCAACACAAGACAAGGATTTAGACAGCTTCGGACCCCGGGAAACATCATCCAGAATAGCCCTACATGCTGTTTGTGGCTAGATCTCATTATCACCACGAGGGAGTCGCTGCATAAGCCGGCTCCCCGTTTGTATCTAGCCCTAGAGATTATTTTCTGTCCCTCTTGGGGAGCCCTGCCCCTCCTTATATATGTTGAAGGGGCGGGTTACATGTGGAGTCCTAGTAGGACTAGGACTAGTCTATCCTTTCTCACAAGTTGAATACATGTCCGGGTCTTGCTTCCTCATAAAGGAAATATTCGTCATCCCTTTCCTCTTAAGCCGGCCCACTGGGCCTTGGGCCTTGTCGCCCGTCTGATCTGCCCGCCGGGTCTCTAGTGAGTCACAATGTCCCGGCGGGTTACATGTAAACCGCCATGTCCGGGCGGATCGCTAGTGAGTTGCCAAGCTCCATCCAGGTCTCTGGTGAGTCGCCAAGCCCGACCGGGTCATACCGCGGGGTATATCCCCGACATTAGCCCCCAGTTTAATTTGGATTTATCCATGTTAATCTGATCCTGTAAAATAAACACAAGAACAAACTTGATAGGTTGTGCTCTGGGTTAAATATTTTCCTCAACCGGCACCTGATCATCTTTAAGTCCTTATCATTTCCACATGGATGCATACTCAAAGATCTTATAGCAAATCTCTTTTAACAGATATGTCCAAACCTTGCCAATGCAAAAATCCAGATACTTCTTTTGAGAAATCCGGGTCAATAGGCCAGCTTCAGAGCCATTTTGCGGACATTGGTATCTTATAGAGAAATATTGTAACAAATAATCCACTTGAATTGGCTTTCAAAGCGCCTGTTTAAATAATATTGGTCTTGAAAAAACTCATCTGACTTTCAACCCGCTTGTAGAACTTGCCGGTTTATCATTGCCAAAATATCCGGTTTTTAAATATTGATAGCATGGGGTCATAATTGTTGCCAACACCGGGTCATAGTTATTGGTGACGTCGGGTCAATCTGGTTTACTCAAAACTAAGAATTTGAAGATTCTTCTCCCTTATATCCATATTACCTATAGCCCCCAAGTGTCGGGTTGTCATGCTTGCATCAACCTGGGACTTGTAATTGTCTTATGCTCATAAAAACTTCAACTGGTGTAGCCCCCAAGAGCCGGGTCATTATGCAATAATGAGCAGGGACTTTGTAGATGTAGACTTGAGCAGCAACATGTAGCCCCCAAGGGTCGGCTCAGTAAGATAATATTGAGCTGGGACTTTATATATGATTCATTGATAATAACATCATATGATGTAATCTCTACCATGGGGCTTGAACCTACGTCCACAAGGTTAAGAGCTTTGTACTCTACCAACTGAGTAGTGGATCTTTCAATATAATTGATTAAGGCTTGTGTACCTTTTATTTCCGACATGAGCAATTGGTAGCCCCCAAGGGCCGGCTCATTACACTGTGATGAGTTGGGTCTTCAATAAGGCCAGTAAAATGACTTTGCATTAGCCCCCAAGTGTCATGGTGCATGCTTGCAGAGACTTGAGACTTGCATATTTGATGTAATCTCAACTTGAATAATGTAGCCCCCAAGTGCCGGTCGTAAGCCTGCAGCGACTTGGGACTATTCCTTCCATTGATAAAATAATATCCAGTGCGCTGAAGTGACTTTGGAAACCTCAATCATAAAATTGGTTATTGATAACCATAATAAAAATCCAGCCATGTTGGCTATTTAAAGATTTGAATAATATAACCCGGTTTGAAAACCTCAATCATTCAATATCGTAATGAAAATTCAGCCAAGTTTGGCTATTTAAAGATTCAAATATCTTATCTATTAACAAGTAAATCCGGAGTTTAAATACCCGGTAGCTCTTGACCGATGGCGATTTAATACGCCTCCATTGTAAACCGGAATTTTTATAACCCGACGGCTTATAGACTTTGAGAAAATCAAGAATTGATAATTGTCGGTGTCAAAACCGACGGATCTCGGGTAGGGGATCCCGAACTGTGCGTCTAGGCCGGATGGTAACAGGAGGCAGGGGACACGATGTTTTACCCAGGTTCGGGCCCTCTTGATGGAGGTAAAACCCTACGTCCTGCTTGATTAATATTGATGATATGGGTGTTACAAGAGTAGATCTACCACGAGATCAGAGAGGCTAAACCCTAGAAGCTAGCCTATGGTATGATTGTATGTTATGATTGTTGTCCTACAGACTAAAACCCTTCGGTTTATATGGACACCGGAGAGGGTTAGGGTTACACAAGGTCGGTTACAAAGGAGGAGATATCCATATTCGTATTTCCTAGCTTGCCTTCCACGCCAAGTAGAGTCCCCTCCGGACACGAGACGAAGTCTTCAATCTTGTATCTTCATAGTCTAACAGTCCGGCCAATGGAGATAGTCCGGCTGTCCGGAGACCCCCTAATCCAGGACTCCCTCAGTAGCCCGTGAACCAGGCTTCAATGACGATGAGTCCGGCGTGCAGTATTGTCTTCGGCATTGCAAGGCAGGTTTCTTCTCCGAATATACCGCAGAAGAACTTGAATACAAGGATAGTGTCTGACCCTGCAAAATAAGTTCCACATTCCACCGTAGAGAGAATAATATTTTCACAGATCTAATCTGCTGGCTTGTTTTGGCAGCATGACGTTATGTCATGGCCCGGTGATTATTCGAACCGGTTCTTTTAACCAGCCCCGCACATAACGCGAGGCAGTTTTTCGACACGTCTTGTCAAAGCAGAGATCGTGTCCCCTTACTACGGGATTCTCATCAATACGAGCGTGGGTAACCCAACCGTGCCATCAATTGCGGCGCTTGGGGGATAAGCGACTTTTACCAGGCAAGTGGGATGCTTAGTTTCATCCGCCCATATAAAGGGATAAGGATTCACCTTTCTATCCACGCCTTCTTCCTCCTTTGCTCTTTCGTTTCCGCACACTCGAGCTCTAGCGCCCAAGTCCTCACTTCCACCTCAACCTTCTCCAACCATGTCCGGAGCGGGAGGCAAGTGGATGGTCTCCTCCATCATGGAGGGAGACATCAAGAAACTGAGGAGAGTCGGATACTTGCCCGACGACATCGCGCACCGGCTCCCAGATGAGGGGCAGCTCATCCCCACCCCCAGGCCCCATGAGAGTGTAGTATTCCTCACCCATTTCCTCCATGGACTGGGATTCCCTCTCCATCCATTCGTCCGGGGGCTCATGTTCTATTACGGCCTGGATTTCCACGATCTGGACCCGAACTTCGTCCTCAACATCTCGGTGTTTATCGTCGTGTGCGAGGCCTTCCTCCGCATCAAGCCCCACTTCGGCTTATGGATGAAGACCTTCAATGTCAAGCCGAAGGTGGTGGGCGGCCGCCAGGCGGAGTGCGGAGGCGCCATGGTGGGCAAGATGCCCAACATAACATGGCTCAAGGGCTCCTTTGTGGAAACCATAAAGGGGTGGCAATCGGGGTGGTTCAATATCACCGAGCCGCGTGATCCCGCATGGGTAGCGGCCCCCGAGTTCTGATCTAGCTTCCCCATGCGTCTCACCTCCTGGAAAGAGAAGGGCTTGTCCTGGGGTAATGCGAAAGAGCTGACCGGACTCCAAACATGTATTCAAAACATGGTGGACAAGAAGCTCAAGCTAGTCAACATAGTCCAGGTTATGCTCATCCGCCGGATACTCCCGTGCCAACAACGGGAGTTCACCTTGTGGGAATTCAATCCGGCGCAGCACCGAACTCTGAACAGGCTCTTCGACACGACTCATGAAGACGCCTGGAGGGTGCTGTTCAAAACTGCCGAGGTCCCTCCCCCTATTACTGAGGATCGCGGATTCAGCACGAAGCGCCAAGCCAGTGCGGTAAGCTGCTTTACCTTTCACAGGATACTTATTTTTTATATAGATTGACTCTATGCGGGATCTAAACACTCGTACCTTTGATAGGACTGGCATAAGATGGCCGGACAGATTGACTGTCTGGCTCCTTTACCCGAAGGCCCCGCGGACGCTCTTCTGGCGAAGATGTTGACTCCGGCCCCTTATAAGGTGCCGGAGAAGACCAAGAAGGCCAAGGGAGCTCGAAAGAGTTCCCGAGCCAGGCGTCGTCGGACTCACCGTCCGATGACTCTGTGGCGCACTCTTCCCCCGAAGACGAGGAAGAAGGCGAAGAAGATGCTCCCCCACCGACTGGGGAGACAGAAAAAGGAAGGCCGCCCCAACTGGGGGGGCGAAGGGTACAAGAAGGGAAGGACTCTCCTTCCAGACAGCTCCACCACCACCGACGAAGGCGAAGACGAGTGGTTGCCCAGGGCCAAGCCCCCAGGGAGATCGTAAGTATTCGGATACCAAAGTAACCCATAAGATTCCTTGGTCGCACTGCTTTCCCTAATCGTGGAACATAATTAAGCAGGCCGCCACGAGCCAATATCGAGGTATCATCGGACGGCTCCTTGGGCTCAAGAGGCACCAATATCCAGTCCCTACCGCCACCTCCCCTCATCATGCCGACGACGCCGAGGTGTTGTCTCAAGAGGCACCGGATCGAGGGGAGACAGTCCCGGAGGCGCCTCAAGGCGACCTTCCGGACTCCGGAAGCCGAGGGGACGGGGCCCCCGAGAGCTCCGAGTTCGGCCTCAGCCGAACACCGCGCAGGACCCTCTAGCGGTTCCGGGTTCGGGCAGGCGGCCTCCTTCTAAGAGAGGTAAAACGCCTGTGCCGGTGACCTCTGTCCATCCAGAGGCGCCGGACAGCCTGCTGGAAGCGCTTCGCATCGCTTCCATCGATGAGGTGCACCGCACCATCATGAGTGCGGTGATCCAGAAGGTTCAGTCCGTCAAGAGCGGATTGACTGAAGCCTGTGCCAGCCTTCTAACAGGATTCGAGGTAAGTGTTTTAAAATGTAGTAGAAATATTACTGCATAGATAGTAGCCCCTGATGCTTTCTTCGGTGTTCACAAAGAAAAGCCGAATAGAGGATCAAATAATATCGCAGGAGTCTAATATAAGTATGTCAATATGCATATGCAGGCTTCGCTGCTGGCGTCCGCCGCACTAACTGCGGAGGTCGCCGTACTGAAGCAGGACCTCGAGGGGTCCAAGAAAGAGCTCGGCCTTGCCAAGAGGCAGCTCGAGGAGAACAAGGGTAAGTAATGCCCCGTCTATAGATATGTATATATAAAAAAGGACGCGATTGCAAAATGACAGGATCATTGTATGTTTGCCAGGGGCCACGACCGAGGTGGCGACCCTGAAGCAAGCGCTGGCCAAGGCCGAAGATACGACGGCCAAGGAGCGCGCCGAGCGAGAGAAGCATGAGGCTCGGGTGGGCCAGGTTCAGCAAGAGCTCCAGGCTCTTGTGGCGAAGCACGAGGCGTTGGAGCTGGACTCAAGACGCGGGAGTCTGAGCTTGCCATGGCCCCCGAGAGTGTAAAAAGTGCCAAGGCCGAAGCCCAAAAGGCCCTCGAAGAGATCGACACGATGAATAAGATAGCGGCGGGTAAGGCTTTCTATATGCAAAGCAAGCATGTAAAAGTGAATTACCGATTACTTACCCGGATCCGGAGCTCTTCAGGAGCATTCGCAGATTTGCCCTGCAGTGTGTCCGATGCCGCGCAATTTTACCAGGCCGAGGACGGAAGCTCGACGGAGAAGCTGTTCTGGTCTCAGTATGCTGAGGCCGAACATCCGGTGTCGATGAGCGACCAACTGAAGCAGATGGTCGAGCTACATAAGGCGGCCGATCAGGCCATGAAGGGCTTTATAGTCCGGCTATGGCCTGGCAACGCCCTTCCGAACAGCTTCTTCGGCCTGGTTAGGCGGCTTGTGGATGCCTGCCCACGGCTAGAGGTCGTCAAGCGATCCGTCTGCATTGAACATGCACGCCGGTCTTTCGCCTGTGTAAAAATGCAGTGGGTCAAGCTAGACGCCGTGAAGCTGATCAAGGAGGGGCCGCCAGAGGGCAAGGAGCACCGCCACCCCGAGATGTACTACGAGGGTGTTCTGCCGGGTGCCCGTCTTATCACGGATGAGTGTTCAAAAGATGTAATATTTGAATGAGACTTGCTTGTTTTATCCTGTATGTATGAAAACTTGTTTCATATGCGCTATGCAACACTTGTTTGAATTTAAAATATTACCTTCTGTTTGGCTGTTTACCCAATCTGAGAGATGGCTAGTCCTCGGCTTCTGCCCCCATGCCACGAGTGCTGGGGTGTTCGGGATAAACCTGAGCACTCTTGTTCCCATATTTGGGTCCTTCGAGGGAGGTGCTCAGCACAACGAACAAGGCAACCGGACTAATAATGCTTTACCACTCTCACTTAGCCATAGAATTCTATAATTTTAAATTTCGGCAAAGCCCCTGGTATTCGGAAGGCCGAATTCGGGGCGCGATACACGCCTGTAAGCTGGACAGGGCCAGCCCCTCGCCCTAAGTGGCATAAGTCTTTAGGGACTCGAAAAACCTCGCCGAACAGCGACCACTCTCTCGCCTTATCATGACAGTCAGTTTTAGCTTTCTCTACTGAGGTGCTCAGCCCGGAAGAACCGGGGCACAATCGCAGTAGTTCTCCTAGCGCTACCTTAGCCGATAGAGCGGAACGTACGGTACCAAAACATAGGAGCCGGGCAAACCCAATATTTGACCAAAGACATGATTCGGAGCTGATGCATATAATGCTATAAGTTCGGGGTGTCGCACTTGTGAAAGTGTTCGGACTTTTCACACCGCATTGTGGGGTACGTAAGCCCCTGGTGTATTGGCCGTACCAAATTGTACGGTTGCAAGGCGTCATTAGTGAACACATAGATATATGTATATATATATAACAAGAATGCAATAATAGTCGTAATGTCATGCATTGTTTATTGAAAAATTGCGTTGAAGTAGAGTGATACAGATAGTGTGACTATGTCCCTCCCAAGGGCAAGCTGGGGAACGATATGAAATCGAATATTTCGCTCGTTACTGAAATCAACCTGGGAATTCCGTGGTATAACGTAGTTGTCTGCCTCCTTGGTTGCTGCATCATGTGTTCGGCAATAGTGTTGCCGGATAGTTTTTCCAGAGATTAAGGTCCTAAAAGAAAAAGAAAAATAACCAAACGGGAAGCCCCTAGTGCGGTTTAGGCCGCGTCTTGGGGCGTGCCGCAGTTGTGCCCCCTCCCTGCCTGTGCCCATGGTATTTTTAATGCGTAGTTATGTACGCGCGACACGAGTTTCGATGCTGGGCTGGGATTGGGGTGGCCACCGTATTGCTACACGAGCTCAGATCGCGCCAGGCGGTCTATTTGCCGATTGCCCCGAGCGCGCTTGAAGGTGTCCGGGCTTTGAAACGCCGAACTGGTTGATTGCCTTGAGTGGCTGCTTTGCACTTCTGCTGCGAGGGCTGTGGTGTGCTCCTCTGTTCGGAGAGAGTGCTCTGTGTTTCCATTAACTGTAATAACTCCGCGAGGTCCTGGCATCTTGAGCTTGAGGTATGCATAATGTGGTACCACATTGAATCTAGCAAATGCGGTTCGCCCGAGCAGCGCGTGATAACCATTGCGGAACGGGACTATATCGAAGATTAACTCTTTGCTTCGGAAGTTATCCGAGGATCCGAAGACCACTTCCTGTGTAATTAAGCATGTGCAATGGGCCTCTACACCTGGAATGACGCCCTTAAAGGTCGTTTTTGTGGGTTTGATCCTTGAGGGTTCTAAACCCATTTGGCGCACTGTGTCCTGATAAAGCAGGTTCAGGCTACTGCCGCCGTCCATAAGGACTCGAGTGAGGTGAAATCCGTCGATGATTGGGTCTAGGACCAGTGCGGCGAATCCGCCATGACGGATACTAGTGGGGTGGTCCCTGCGATCGAAGGTGATCGGATAGGAGGACCAAGGGTTGAACTTTGGGGCGACTGGCTCTGAGGGAGTCCTGGATTAGGGGGTGTTCGGATAGTCGGCCTATACCTTCAGCCGGACTCCTGGACTATGAAGATACAAGATTGAAGACTCCGTCCCGTGTCCGGAAGGGACTTTCCTTGGCGTGGAAGGCGAGCTTGGCGATACGGATATGCAAATCTCCTACCATTGTAACCGACTTTGTGTAACCCTAACCCTCTCCGGTGTCTATATAAACCGAAGGGTTTTAGTCCGTAGGACAACATACACATCAACACCCATACCTTAGGCTAGCTTCTAGGGTTTAGCCTCCTCGATCTCGTGGTAGATCTACTCTTGTACTACCGATATCATCAATATTAATCAAGCAGGACGTAGGGTTTTACCTCCATCAAGAGGGCCCGGACCTGGGTAAAACTTCGTGTCCCTTGTCTCCTGTTACCATTCGGCCTAGACGCACAGTTCGGGACCCCTACCCGAGATCCGCCGCTTTTGACACCGACATTGGTGCTTTCTTTGAGAGTTCCTCTGTGTCGTGGCCGTCAGGCTCGATGGCTCCTACGATCATCAATAGCGATGCAGTCCAGGGTGAGACCTTCCTCCCCGGACAGATCTTCGTCTTCGGCGGCTTCGCACTGCGGGCCAATTCGCTTGGCCATCTGGAGCAGATCAAAAGCTACGCCCCTGGCCGTCAGGTCAGATTTGGAAGTTTTAACTACATGGCTGATATCCGCGGGGACTTGATCTTCGACGGATTCTAGCCACTGGCAAGCGCGCCGCACTGTCACGACGAGCATGATCTAGCTCTACCGCCGAACAGTGCCCTGGAGGCCGCACCCGCATCGGCTCCGACCCTTAATTCGGAGCCAATTGCACCGATCGAGGATGGGTGGTTGGACACCACCTCAGGGGCTACGACCCCAACGGCGATTGAGCCAAGCACCAGCCCCGTACTCTGCGAGACTCGTGACTCCAAGGAGCCGGACTCCTCTCCGGACTCCGAACCCTCTGCGCCCCCGGCCAATCGAATCCGATTGGGCGCCGATCATGGAGTTCACTGCCGCGGACATCTTTCAGCACTCGCCTTTCAGCGATATGCTGAAGTCACTGAAGTCTCTCTCTTTATCAGGAGATCCCTGGCCGGACTACGGTTTGCAAGGTTGGGGTACGGATGATGAAGAAATTCAAATCCCACCCACCACCCACTTTGTAGCCACTGTCGACGACTTAACCGACATGCTCGACTTCGACTCCGAAGATATCGACGGTATGGACGCCGATGAAGGAGATGATGAAGAACCAGCGCCTACTAGGCCCTGGAAAGCCACCTCGTCGTATGACATATACATGGTGGACAACCCAAAAGAGGGAGATGGCGATGGAATAGCGGAGGATGAACCCTCCAAGAAACAGCCTAAGCGCCAGCGTCAGTGGCGCTGCTCAAAATCCTGCCAAAACAAACAAGGTGATTCCAGCATAGGAGATAATAATACTCCAGAAAGTGCCAAAGAAAACCCCCTCCAGCAAGACTTAGCACAGGAGGATGGAGAAACCATCCCTCATGAGAGAGCGGCAGACAGAGAGGTCGAGGATTATATGCCTCCCTCCGAAGACGAGGCAAGCCTCGACGACGACGAATTCGTCGTGCCACAGGATCCCGTCGAGCAAGAGTGTTTTCAACGCAGGCTTATGGCCATGGCAAGAAGCCTCAAGAAAAAACAACAACAACTTAGAGCTGATCAAGATTTGCTGGTCGACAGATGGACTGAAGTCCTTTCGGCCGAAGAGCATAAACTCGAACGCCCCTCCAAGAGCTACCCAAAGCGCAGGTTGCTACCCCGATTAGAGGAGGAAGCACTTGATGCGGCTGACTGGCCACCACGTGGTCATGACAGAGAGGCCTCTCAGCCCCCCACTCAAGCCGCACCCCTTACCAAGGCACGGGAATATGCGCCGGACTTACGAGACATGTTGGAGGACAAGGAAAGGCAAACAAGATCGACCTACGGATCGCATGGGCGCCCCACGGCTCGAGACGGTAACCATCACGCTGGCCACAAATTCGGCGGGGCCAAACACAATAGACAAAGCTCATTGGAGCTACGTCATGATATAGCCCAGTACAGAGGCGCCGCACACCCACTCTGATTTATAGACGAAATAATGGATCATCAAATCCCCGAGGGTTTCAAACTCGTAAACATCGAATCATATGATGGCACAACAGATCCTGCGGTATGGATCGAGGATTATCTCCTTCATATCCACATGGCCCGCGGCGATGATTTCCACGCCATCAAATACCTCCCACTCAAGCTTAAAGGACCAGCTCGGCATTGGCTTAACAGCTTGCCAACAGGATCAATCAGTTGTTGGGAGGACCTGGAAGCCGCATTCCTCGACAATTTCCAAGGCACGTATGTGCGACCCCCAGACGCCGATGACCTAAGTCACGTAATTCAACAGCCAGAGGAACCGGCTAGGCAATTCTGGCCATGGTTCCTAACAAAGAAAAATCAAATAGTCGATTGTCCGGACGCTGAGGCCCTAGCAGCCTTCAAGCACAATATCCGGGACGAGTGGCTGGCCCGGCACCTTGGACAGGAAAAGCCGAAATCTATGGCAGCACTCACGACACTCATGACCCGCTTTTGCGCGGGAGAAGACAGCTGGCTTGCTCGTAGCAACAATATGACCAAGAACCCTGGTAATTTGGACACCAGGGACAGTAGTGGCAGGTCACGTCGGAACAAGCAGAAGTGCCACATTAACGGCGACAATGCTGAGGATACGGCAGTCAATGCCGGATTCAGAGGCTCTAAATCCGGTCAGCGGAAAAAACCATTTAAAAGGAATCCTAGGGGCCCGTCCAGTTTGGACCGAATACTCGACCGCTTGTGCCAGATACATGGCACCCCTGAAAAGTCGGCCAATCACACCAACAGGGATTGTTGGGTGTTCAAGCAGGCAGGCAAGTTAAATGCCGAAAATGATGCAAGGGGCTGCATAGCGATGACGATGAGGAGCCCCGGCCGCCGAACAATAGTGGACAGAAGGGTTTTCCCCCACAAGTGCGGACGGTGAACATGATATACGCAACCCATGTCCCCAAAAGGGAGCGGAAGCGTGCGTTAAGGCACGTATACGCGGTAGAACCAGTCGCCCCAAAGTTCAACCCATGGTCCTCCTGCCCAATCACCTCTGATCGAAGGGACCATCCCACTAGCATGTGTCATGGCGGATTCGCCGCATTAGTTCTAGACCCAATTATTGACGGATTTCATCTCACTAGAGTCCTTATGGACGGCGGCAACAGCCTGAACCTGCTTTACCAGGATACTGTGCGGAAAATGGGCATAGATCCCTCGAGGATTAAGCCCACCAAAACGACCTTTAAAGGCATAATACCAGGTGTAGAGGCCAACTGTACAGGCTCAGTCACACTTGAAGTGGTCTTCGGATCTCCGGATAATTTCCGAAGCGAGGAGTTAATCTTCGACATAGTCCCGTTTCGCAGTGGTTATCACGCACTGCTCGGGCAAACCGCATTCGCTAAGTTCAATGCGGTACCGCATTACGCATACCTTAAGCTCAAGATGCCAGGCCCTCGAGGAGTAATTACGGTCAATGGAAACACCGAACGCTCCCTCCGAACGGAGGAGCACACAGCGGCCCTTGCAGCGGAAGTACAAAGCAGCCTCTCCAGGCAGTTTTCCAGTCCGGCCACTAAACGACCAGACACCGTCAAGCACGCCCAGAGTAACCTACAACAAGACCGCCTGGCACGATCCGAGCAGGCGTAGCAATGCGGCCCCAACCCCAACCCTCGCAAAAAGGCGGCACCAGTACTTCGCATACATAACTATGCTCTAGAGATACCATGGGCACAGGGGGAGGGGCACCATCACGACACGCCCAAAACACGGCTTAAACCGTACCAGGGGCTGCCGATTTTTTAATTTTCTCTTACTTTCAGGACTCCACCCTTCGGAAGGCCTGTTCGGCAGTTCAATTGCCGCACAAATGATGCAAGAACCAGGGAAGCAGACAAGCCACGCCGCATTTCGAAACTCCCAGGTGGTCTCTATCACGAGCAGTATACCCGTTCCGCATGCTATTCCACAGCTTTCCCCTGGAACAGACATGTTAACTAGTCCAACCTTCCACTTATCGCATTATTTGTATCATTCTGCTTTGATCGCAGCCCTTTTTAATAAACAATGCATAGCTTTCGTCTATTTTTGCATTACCTTTTTTCTTTATATATGTTCCTTAACGACATGGTGCACCCGTACACGTTGGTACAGCCAAAATACGCCAGGGGCTTTAGTACCCCTCAATATGGTGTGAGAAGTCCGAACACTTTAACAAGTGCGGCACCCCGAACTTATAGCATTATATGCATCGGCTCCGAATCATGTGTTGGCTCAATAGTTGGGTTTGCCCGGCTCCTATGTTTTGGTGCCTTACGTTCTGCTATATCGGCTAAGGTAGCACTAGGAGAACCACTGCGATTGTGCCCCAATTGAGCTGGGTCGAGCACCTCAGTGGAGAGAGCTAAAACTGACTGTCATGATGAAGCGAGAGTTGGTCGCTGTTCGAGAGGTTTTTTTTCGAGTCCCTAAAGACTTATGCCGCTTAGGGCGAGGAGCCAGCTCTGTCCGGCCAAGGCATGGATAGCGCCCCGAACTCGGTCTTCCGAATACCAGGGGCTTCGCCAAAATTTAAAATTATAGAATTCTATGGCTAAGTGAGAGTGTTCACGCTTATAGTCCGATTGCCGTGTTCGTTGGGCTGAGCGCCTCCCTCGAAGGACCCAAACATGGGAAAAAGAGCGCTCAGGTTTATCCCCGAACACCCCAGCACTAGCGGCACGGGGGAAGAAGCCGACGACTCACCATGTCTCAGAATTGATAAACAGCCGCACAGAAGGTAATATTTTAAATTCCAACAGCATTGCTTAGCGCATATAAACAAGTTTTCAGTGCACAGGACAAAACGAGCAAGTTTCACTCAAAAATTACATCCCTAGAACATTCATCCGCCACAAGGCGGCCACCCTTCAGAACATCCTTATAGTAATTCTCGGGCTTGCGATGCTCTTTTCCCGGCGGTGGCCCATCCTTCACCAGCTTCTCAGCATCCAGCTTACCCCAGTGCACCTTAGCACGGGCAAGGGCCCTACGGGCACCTTCAATGCAGACGGAGCGCTTGATGACTTCGTGCCTTGGACAGGCCTCCACCAACCGCCGCACCAGCCCGAAATAGCTCCCAGGTAGAGCCCCTCCAGGCCACAGCCGAACAATGAGGCCCTTCATGGCCTGTTCGGCCGCCTTGTGGAGCTCGACCAGTTGCTTCAGCTGGTCGCTCAGGGGCACGGGGTGTCCGGCCTCAGTATACTGAGACCAGAGCACCTTCTCTGTCGATCTGCCTTCCTCGGCTCGGTAGAATGCGGCGGCATCGGATACACTCCGGGGAAGATCTGCGAATGCTCTTGGAGAGCTCCGGATTCGGGTAACTAACAAGTAACTCAGGTTTATGTGTTTGCTTTGCATAAAGAATTCCTTACCCGCTGCTATCTTCTTCACCTCATCCAACTCCTGGAGGGTCTTCTGGGATTCGGCCTTGGCAGACTTGGCGTTTTCCATAGCCACCACGAGCTCAGACGCCCGCGTCTTCGAGTCAAGCTCCAAACTCTCATGTTTTTCCATGAGAGCCTGGAGCTCTTGCCGCACCTTGCCAACCTCGGCCTCATACTTCTCGCGCTCGGTGCGCTCCGAGGCCGCCCTCTTCTCGGCCTCGACCAGCTCCTGCTTAAGGGTCGCCACTTCAGACGTGGCCCCTAAAATAGCCACGATAATCCTATCATTCTTTGCAATTGCACCTTTATATATATATATATATATATATATATATATATATATATATATAAACATGGTATTTCTTACCTTCATTGTCCTCGAGCTGCTTCTTGGCACGCCCGAGCTCTTCCTCGGACCGCTCGAGGTTCTGCTTTAGCGTGTCCACTTCCGCAGTCAGTGCGGCGGACGCAAGCAGGGAAGCCTGCATATGCATATTAACTCATTTTTGGTAGAATCCTGCGAATTCTATTTGATCCTCTATTCGGCTTTTCTTCTCGAACGCCAAACAGATCATCAGGGCTACTATCTATGCGGTACAATTATTTATACATTCTTTACTTACCTCAAAGCCTGTCAAAAGGCTAGTACAAGCTTCAGTCAGTCCGCTCTTGGTGGATTGAACCTTCTGGACCACCGCACTCATAATAGCGCGGTGCTCCTCGTCGATGGAAGCACCTTGGAGCGCCTCCAGCATATTTTCCGGCGCCTCCGGTTGGACGGAGGCCACCGGCACTGCAGACTTGCTCCTCTTGGAAGGAGGTCCCCCATCGGACTTTGGAACCTCTGAAGGTTCCGAAGCAGTGTCCGGCCTAGAGCCGGACTTGGAGCCCTGAGGGGTTTCACCCCCTATACTCCTGGAGTCCGGGAGGTCGCCTTGCGACGCCTCCGGGACCACCTCCTCCCGGCTTGGAACCTGTTGGGACAGCACTTCGGTGCCGTCCGTAGGGCGGGGGGAGGAAGCCATCGGAAGTGAGTTCACATCTGACGAGTCCAGTGAGCTGCTCGATGACGCGTCGAGTCGGTCTTTGGGTGGGCTGCATAAACACATTCGATGCAAGGGAAAGCTGTGCAATAAACGAATACTATGAATTACTCTGGTATCCGGATACTCATGATTTTGCCAGGGGCTTGGCCCTGGGCTGCCACTCCTCTCCGCCGCCGTCGGTGTCGGTGGAGCAGTCCGGAGGAAGGGTTTTCCCCTTCTTGGACCCTCCGGCCTCCCTAGAGAGGGCGGCCTTCCTTTTCTTCTCTCCTCCCGCTGGAGTGGGAGAGTTGTCTTCTTCTTCCTCCTCGTCTTCACGAGAGGAATGTGCCTCGGAACCGTCGGATGATGGATCCGACACCTCCTGGCGCCGGGCACTCTTCGAGTCCCCGCGGCCTTTTTTGCGGCCTTCTTCTCTGGCACCACATAGGGTGCCGGAACCAGCAGCTTCGCCAAGCGAGCATCCGCTGGGCCTTCGGGCAAAGGAGCCGAACAGTTGATCTGTCCGGATGTCACCTGCCAATCCTGTCAAAGGTAAGGGAGTTTAGATCCCGCATGGAGTCAAACTATGAAAAACTGATACCCTGTAAAAGGAAAAAACAGCTTACCGCGAGAGCATGACGCTGCACACTGAATCCACGATCCTCGGTAGCGGATGCGGGAGCCTCGGCGCCTTTGAAAAGCACCTTCCAGGCATCTTCATACGTCGTGTCGAAGAGCCTACTCAGAGTTTGGTGCCGTGCTGGGTCAAACTCCCACAGGTTGAAAGCCCGTTGTTGACACGGGGGGATCAAGCGGATGAGCATAACCTGGACTACGTTGACAAGTTTGAGCTTCTTGTCCACCAGGGTTTGGACGCATGTTTGGAGTCCGGTCAGCTCTCCCTTCTTACCCCATGATAGGCACATCTCCTTCCAGGAGGTGAGCCGCGTAGGGGGTCCGGATCGGAACTCGGGGGGTGCGACCCATTCAGCATCCCGCGGCTCGGTGATGTAAAACCACCATGATTGCCACCCCTTCAGGGTCTCCACAAAGGATCCCTCGAGCCAGAGGACGTTGGCCATCTTGCCCACCATGGCGCCTCCGCACTCCGCCTAGTTGCCGCGCACCACCTTCGGCTTGACGTTGAAAGTCTTGAGCCATAGGCCGAAATGGGGGCGGATGCGGAGGAAGGCCTCGCACACGACGATAAACACTGAGATGTTGAGGACGAAGTTCGGGGCCAGATCGTGGAAATCCAGGCCGTAGTAGAACATGAGCCCCCGGATAAATGGGTGGAGAGGGAAGCCCAGTCCGCGGAGGAAATGGGGGAGGAACACCACCCTCTCATGGGGCCTAGGGGTGGGGATGAGCTGCCCCTTTTCGGGGAGCCGGTATGCGATGTCGTTAGACAGGTATCCGCCTTCCTCAGCTTTTTGATATGTCCCTCCGTGACGGAGGAGACCATCCACTTGCCTCCTGCTCCGGACATGGCCGGAGAAGGTCGAGGTGGGGAGTGCAGACTTGGGCGCTGGAGCTCGAGTGCGCAAGAATGGATAGGCAAAGGAGGAAGAATGCGTAGTTGAAAAGGTGGATCCTTGTCCCCTTATATGGGTGGACGCAACTACATGTCCCCAAAACTCGCTTATCTCCAAGCGCCGTAATCAATGGCGCGGTTGGGTTACCCATGCCCGTATTGATGAGAATCCCGGGATAAGGGGACACGATCTCTGCTTTAACAAGACGTGCCAAGGAAACTGCCTCGCATATCGCGCTGAGGTGGGATAATGAAACGATTCGGATAAAGGCTTGGCCGTGGTGTGACACGCTACGGAATACGTCAGCAGATTAGATTGGTGTAAATATTATTCTCTCTATTGCAATATGTGGAAACTTATTTTGCAGAGCCGGACACTATCTTTGTTCAAAATCTTCTATGAAACACTTGGAGGAGGAACCCGCCTTGCAATGCCAAAGACAATCTGTGCGCCAGACTCGTCATTGAAGCCTGGTTCAGGGGCTACTGAGGGAACACATCAACACCCATACCATAGGCTAGCTTCTAGGGTTTAGCCTCCTCGATCTCGTGGTAGATCTACTCTTGTACTACCCATATCATCAATATTAATCAAGCAGGACGTAGGGTTTTACCTCTGAAAGTGCAACTATCCCTAGGTGGTTTTGGTAATTCATAACAACATATAGCTCATTGAGCTAATGCTATTCCAAGATGATTATTTCAGGAAATCTCAATCATTGGCACAGCATGGATGTGAAAGTGGAACCCTCAAAATGCTAAGGACAAAGGATTGGCTCAAGCTCAAAAGCTCAAGACTCTTCATTTCCTATTTTAGTGATCCAAGATCACATTGAGTCTTTAGGAAAAGCCAATACTATTAAGGAGGGATGAGGTGTTTCTTAATGAGCCTCTTGCTTCATGTGCTTAGTGATATGCTCCAAAACCCTCAACTACTTTCCCATATCCACATATGACCTAAACCCTAATCCAAACTCGGTCCTACCGATTCTTCCTATCCGGCGCCACCGAGTTTCACTTGTCATTAGCCACTGCCAAACCCTAGCAATTCGGTCCTACCGATAGGGATCTCGGTCTCACCGAGATGGGGTTGCAAACTCTCTGTTTCCCTTTCGTAACTTTTCGGTCCCACCGAAAGAGTGAATCGGTCCCACCGAGATTGCAATGTAAACTCAGTGGTTCCCCTTTGTAACTTTTCGGTCTCACCGAGTTCCACTCGGTCTCACCGAAAGAGCAAATCGGTCCCACCGAGTTTGCCTGACCAACTCTCTGGTTAGCTAATTACCAAATTCGGTCTCACCGAGTTTGTGTAATCAGTCTCACCAAGATTACGTTATGCCCAAACCCTAACCGTATCGGTCCTACCGAGTTGCATACCAGTCCCACCAAAAATCACTAACGGTCACTAGGTTTACATTTTTGGTCCGACCAAGATCATTGATTCGGTCCCACCGAGATTGGAAAACTATGTAACAGTTGGATTTTGTGTGGAGGCTATATATACCCCTCCACCTTCTTCTCATTAAGAGAGAGAGCTATCAGAACACACACACCATTCCAACTCATATGTTCTAAGAAAGAACCACCTACTCATGTGTTGAGACCAAGACATTCCATTCCTACCATATGAATCTTGATCTCTAGCCTTCCCAAGTTGCTTTCCACTCAAACCCTCTTTCCACCAAATCCAAATCCTATGAGAGAGAGTTGAGTGTTGGGGAGACTATCATTTGAAGCACAAGAGCAAGGAGTTCATTACCTACACACCATTTGTTACTTCTTGGAGAGTGGTGTCTCCTAGATTGGCTAGGTGTCACTTGGGAGCCTCCGACAAGATTGAGGAGTTGAACCAAGGAGTTTGTAAGGGCAAGGAGATCGCCTACTTCGTGAAGATCTACCGCTAGTGAGGCAAGTCCTGTGTGGGCGATGGCCATGGTGGGATAGACAAGGTTGCTTCTTCGTGGACCCTTTGTGGGTGGTTGCTTCTTCGTGGACCCTTCGTGGGTGGAGCCCTGTGTGGACTCGCGCAACCGTTGCCCTTGGGTGGAGCCCTGTGTGGACTCGCGCAACCATTACCCTTCGTGGGTTGAAGTCTCCATCAACGTGGATGTAGGATAGCACCACCTATCCGAACCACGGGAAAAACATCCGTGTCTCCAATAGCATTTGAATTCTCCAAACCCTTCCCTTTACATTCTCGCAAGTTGCATGCTTTACTTTCCGCTGCCTATATACTCTTTGCATGCTTGCTTGAATTATGTGATGATTGCTTGACTTGTCCTAAATTAGCTAGAATCTGCCAAGAACTAAAATTGGGAAAAGGTTATGTTTTTATTTGGTCAAGTAGTCTAATCACCCCCCTCTAGACATACTTTCAATCCTACAAGTGGTATCAGAGCTTTGGTCTCCATTTGCTTGATCTCCATAGCTTTTGGTGGTCATAGCCTTGGTTTCACAACCTAAGAGAGTATGGCGTCTAGCGAGGGAAATTATCACCGTAGAGGTCCGATGGTACTAATTTTGCTAGTTGGAAGCATAAAATGAAAATGCATATTCTTGGACATAACCCCGCCGTTTGGGCTATTGTGTGTGTTGGTTTGCAAGGTGACTTCTTTGATGGGAGAGAACCGAACCGTGGAGCTACCACGGATGAGTTGAAGATGTTGCAATACAATGCTCAAGCTTGTGATATTCTCTTCAACGGATTGTGCCCCGAAGAATTCAACAAAATCAGCCGCATTGAGAATGCAAAGGAAATTTGGGACACTTTGATTGATATGCACGAAGGTACTGACTCGGATAGGAATCCAAGTTGGATGTGCTTCAAAGCCAACTTGACAAGTTCAAGATGAAGGATGGTGAAGGTGTCGCTGAAATGTACTCTAGGCTTGCTCTCATCACAAATGAGATTGCCGGCTTAGGAAGTGAAGAGATGACCGATAGATTCATCATCTAGAAGATCCTAAGAGCCTTGGATGGAAAATATGATACCGTGTGCACATTGATCCAAATGATGCCCAATTACAAAGATCTCAAGCCAACGGAGGTGATTGGAAGAATTGTTGCTCATGAGATGTCACTTAAGGATAAAGAGGAACTTCACAACAAATCAAGTGGTGCCTATAAAGCCTCATGTGAAGCCCCTACATCATCAAGTGAGAAACAAGACTTCAATGAAGAATTGAGCTTAATGGTGAAGAACTTCAACAAGTTCTACAAGAGTAGAAGCAAAGATAGAAGCTTCAAGTCAAGGTCCTACAATGACAAAAGATCTTCTAGTCGAGAGCGAAACTGCTACAATTGTGGAAGACCCGGACACTATTCCAATGAGTGTACGGCCCCCTACAAGAGAAGAGAAGATTCTCCAAGAAGAACAAGCAAAGAATCACCACCAAGAGAGAGAAGGAGTAGAGATGATCGTTATGAACGAAGATACTCATGGAGAAGCAAGGATTCGGAAAGGAAGGAAAAATCATCAAGGAGCTACACAAGAAGAAGACATCAAGCTCATGTTGGTGAATGGGTATCCGGCTCCGACTCCGACAGCCACTCCGAGAGAAGTTATTACTCCGGCTTCGAAGATACTCAAGATGAAGGTGTTGCCGGTCTAGCACTTGTGTCAACCAACTCCTACGACATATTTCACTCACCAAATGAAGGAATTGGAAGATGCTTCATGGCCAAAGGTCCTAAGGTAATACACCCCGAGTATGTTGATTTCAATAGTGATGATGATGACTTGTTAGGTGATGATTTGCTTGGTGACAACTCTAGCGATGAATACTATGATGAAATGTCAATTAAACATGCTAATCAAGATAAAATGAATGACAATGATAAGGAGAAGATTGAGGCCCTAACTAAAGAACTAAACACTCTTAAGTTAGCTCATGAAACCATCTTCGAAGATCATCGAGAACTTTTAAGAGCTCATGAGAAATTACGCTTTGAGAAGCTCAATCTTGAGCAAGAGCATGAGTTCTTAAAAGCAATCAATGATGATCTCCACAAGAAAAGTTCTTCTTACATTGCCAAGCGTTTACTCTTATCTACTTACATGCCTCAAGTCAAGTCTAGTAACAAGAAAGATTCTTCCTCTAGCAGTAACAATGATCATGTTAAATCCAATATTGTTGCTTCTAGTAGTTCTCTTGATTCCACTAATGATTCTCTTAGCCAAGTTACACTTGAGCAAGAAAATAGCTTATTGAAGGGAATTATGGTGAAAGGAGTGTACAAAAGCCTTGCCGGGAGTAAGCAATTCGAGGAAATTGTGCGCAAGCAAGGAATACACTGGAAGAATCAAGGTGTTGGTTTTGAACGAAAGTTCAATGCCAATGGAGTTGAGTGGGAAGAAGATCAATACCCCAAGACAAAGTTTGTTCCTCAACAAGAAAAGTATGCTTCTTTCAAGGGAACACAAGCTCAAGATGATCTTCCACCACAAGACTACGAGCAAAAAGGCAAGGACAAGCTTCAAGAGGAAATTGATGCATTTGAAGAAGCTCCTAAGACCTTAGTCAAGTGGATTCCCAAGACTATTTCAAGTTCCACTTCATCAAGTACGACTACAACTCCAAGGATTCCCATCAATATGATGTGGATCCAAAAGAAGAAGAACTAGAGAGTTCTTGAGGGTGACTCCGCCAACATACTTCACTCTTATCATTTTGGCAAGAACAAGTGCAATCAACTTCCACATCTTGCACTAGTTCAAGGAGTCACAAACCCTCTTGTTGGTAAAACAAGGGACAAGGTAAAAAGTTTTCATGGACATCATCTTTTGTGTGCATCACTCTATGTCTATGGATATCCTTGTTTGTTCCTTGTGGTACTAACCCATGTAGGTATTAAAAGTGCAATTCACTCAAATGGACAGCTCCAAGTGATCTACATCAACAATGAGCATCCACATCTTCAACATCTACATGAAGTCATCATCGACAAAACCCAAGGTTAGTTCATCCCTCTTAGGGGGGATATCACATCTAGGGGGAGATTTACTCTAAGACTTGAGCTAAAGCAACTCTAAAGATGTGAACACAACAATGCTTTATGTAAAAGTGGTAACCCCACTTGGGCTTAAACGATGAGTATGACCTATGATCAAGTGTTCTCACTTGACTCCTAAGTCAATCTACTCATATATAGATGACCTAGTCATCGCAAATTGCTTGATAGATGCTAGTATTGGTTGTGCATGTCTTGTCACATATTTCATTTGCCATCTTATTGTGTGAGCATGCTGGTTGCATATTTTACTCATTCGAGGACATCCACTTGTTGTGTTGATTGTTTGGTTTTATCTTCTTTTGCCAAGTGGATGGACAAGAATGCCTCAGAACCTCCTCTAGCTATCTATGCTTTTCTCGTCTCAAACTCTATTCATGTTGCATCACAAAATTTGATCAAGTCAGATTCAAACCACTCTCTGTGAGGAGCGCTCGGAGTCCCCGATTTGTCATAGACTTAAACTTCCAAAACCTCTTTATGATTCTCGGTCTGACCGATACTCCACTTTCGGTCCTACCGAGATCATTAAGTTGATCTAGGTTTTCGATCTCGGTGCAACCGATTTGAACTTTTCGGTCACACCGAGTTTCAGTAACTGCACGCAGTTATGAATCTCGGTGCCACCGAGTCGTTCCACTCGGTCACACCGACAGGGTCGGGCTATATATAGTCATGGGCAAAATTTTGGAAATTTCTCCGAACCCCTTCGCCCGCGCGATAGCCTGCTCTGCCCTCGTGGTCTCCGGATCGTCTTCTCGCCGCCAGCAGCCTCCAGTCGCTAGTCTCCGTCGCCGTCAACGGGAATTCTGCCCCGCCGTTGCCGCCGTAGCAAGTCCCCGCCGAACTAGGGTATGGACTTGATCTTTGTGCTATTCATCAATCTGATTCCTAGCACATTGTGATCATATTGATTCTTGCCACGTTTGAGAAACTTCTATCCAGTCAAAACGCCCGTAGATTTAGGTTTGATTCGAAAATTCTAGGTTTAGGTTTCCGCCGAAACCATCTCGGACCCACCGATTTTAAAAACTCGGTCCCACCGATTTGGCTTATGCCATTGCACAAGTGAGACTCGGTCTGACCGAGAATTACTTATCGGTGTGACCGATTTTTGAACTCAGTGAAACCCTAGCAGTCTCGGTGCCACCGAACTGTGACTCGGTCCTACCGAGTTCACTAGTTTAGGTTCCAAAACTGCTTCGGTATCACCGAGTTTGAAAATCGGTAGATCCGAGATGATTTCAGTGGGAAACTAAAACTAAGTTTTTGGATCATTCTTTTGCAAAAATCTCTGCATTTTGTGATGCTCATCCACTCTATCTCTTCTATAATCTATTCACAGGGTCAGCAGTCAGTTTGCAGCATGTCTGATCAAAGTGATAGCCAAAACATGTCAGAGCAGCAAGTAGTGATGAGTGAGGGCACTAGTCCCTCAAGTTCTTATGATGAAGGCAGCAGGAGCACTCCTAGCAACTTGCCAAAGGCTGCCACGAGACAAAGGAAGAAGAGGACTTCATATTCCGAAGATGAGGACTATGTAGCATAGGAAGAGGCCACTTCCAAGAGAATTGAGCGAGCTCAGGGCACTAAGCCAGGTCTGAAAATCAAAAGGCCAACAGGCAGGCAGCCCATGTCAAAGGCAAGAGCCTCAACTGAGAAGCCCACTCCCCAAGAGCCAGTTGCAGCTGAGGGCAAGAAAAGGAAGGAGAGGGTGAAGAAGACTGTGGCTAGAGTGCTTGGAAAGGCTTCCATCATGGAAGAAGAAGAGGAAGAAGAGGTAGCTGCACCAGCACCCAAGGCACCCAAGCTGATGGGTGATGCCATAAGGTCAGGGTCTACTGCATCTAAGCCCAAAGCTGCCTCCAAGCCAAAACCAAAGAGGAATACAAGGAGCATTCCTGCAGCTGAAAAGAACAAGGCCCCAGTGCCTGAGACTGTTGCTGAAGAAGAGGAAGAAAATGTCCTAAGGAAGCTAAAGCCCAAGATCCCAGACCACAACGATGCTCATCCTGTGGCTGAGGACATGAAGCTCAGGAGAGATTCAGGACTAAGGAAATGGAGAGAAGCAGACCCATATGCTTCAAGGAGAAGGACAGCAGTGGACTACAGGTTTCACACCAAGGAGCAGCAGGATTTCTATGACACTGTTTTGCTAGATAAGAAGCTAATTGTCTGTGACATGAGATGGGTTGACTGGACCTACATGAGGGAGAAGGAGGAACACTACCCAGGAGTATATGACAGCTTTCATGCTTGTGGAGTAGCTGACTTTGTTGGGCAGAAGCTCACAAAGTGGAACGAGGAACTGATCATGCAATTCTACTCCACGGCACACTTTTATCCAGATGGGAGGATCACATGGATGTCTGAGGGACAAGGTACCAATCTACAGTGGCTGAGTGGGCACAGATCATAAATGCCCCAGAGGAGCAAGATGATGACTTGGATATCTATGCCAAGAAGAAGATGGACCATAACTCCATGTCCAATATGTACAAGGAAATTCCCAATGAAGCACTTGATACCTTCAAGTTTGGCTCAGTACATTATCTTCTGTCAGGGCTCCCGACGATCAATTGGATACTAAGGCACACCTTACTGCCCAAGTTTGGAGATCACAAGATGATCAGAGGCCATGCTATCAACTTGCTACATGTGTTTGATGTGCCTCAGAAGTTCAAGGTGATGAGCCTCATAGTGGAAACAATTAAGAGGACTACAGCAGATCAAAAGAGGAGCTGCGGATATGCCCCTCAAATTCAGGAGCTCATCAACTCCAAGATGGGCACGGGCATATATCTGTTGGACAAGGAACACCTGCCCATCCGTCCAGATTTCGAGGACAATGAAGTTGTCATGACTGAGAACGAGCCATCATCTGCCCAAGAATTTGCAAAGAAGGAGAAGGCGAGGAAGGAGAAAGCTGCCAAGATGCCTACCCAAGAGGAGGCATCTGAATACTTCTTGAAGACCAAACAAGAGCAGCTTGGTTACTTGATTGCATCCACGCTAAGGATTGAGCAAAGTCTGGCCACCCTCACTCAGAATCAGCAGAGCCTAGAGAGAATCATGGAACATAAGTTCTATGACCTGGATGTCAAGGTAACGGAAGTCCAGTCTGCAGTGGAGCAGCTCCAGGAGGACATGCAGGAGAGGAGAGGCAGGACTACCACTCATACCTTTGCCAGAGTGCCACGAGGCCCGAGGTCATCTGTCGTGCCAGTTTCTGACACTAGAGCCACCACTTCAGCACCAGCTACAGCCTCTGTTCCACCAGCTCCAGCGTCTACTTTAGCTCCAACTCCAGCGACTACTTCAGCATCTACCGAAGCCTTCGTCCTTGGAGTGATCCGGACTCCACCACCACCTGAAGATCAAGCCTGAGCGTCGATTTAGCACTATGCATCTTCTAGGAACTTTTTGGTAACTTGTTGCCAAAGGGGGAGAAGATGTATAGATCATAGGCTTCGAGAGAGAGTGTTGCTTTTCTCTCTTGCTTTATTTGGTGGTTTTTCGAACTTGTTTGCTTTTGAGTGTTTGAGATACTACGTTATTATTCGTGAGACATTGATGATCATGTGTTTGATCATAAGCTACACTTAATGTTTGCTTAATATTATCATCTTATCTATCTTGTGTGATCATTCACTTTTCTTGGTAATGAGTGCATGTATTTCAGTCTAATCTTTTTGAGCGCTCCACCAAGATGTATGTGACATGGAAGAGTAACCCATGACTCTAACTCTTTGTGCATTTGCAGTCCAAAGCAAATCTTAAATATGCACAAATTTAGGGGGAGCTCTTACTTATCACATACTTCTCAAAGCGACGATATAATTCTTGCTTATTATCATTTGTCGAAGCTTTGATCTATATGTTGTCATCAATTACCAAAAAGGGGGAGATTGAAAGTGCAACTATCCCTAGGTGGTTTTGGCAATTCATAACAACATATAGCTCATTGAGCTAATGCTATTCCAAGATGATTATTTCAGGAAAGCTCAATGATTGGCATGGCATGGATGTGAAAGTGGAACCCTCAAAATGCTAAGGACAAAGGATTGGCTCAAGCTCAATAGCTCAAGACTCTTCATTTCATATTTTAGTGATCCAAGATCACATTGAGTCTTTAGGAAAAGCCAATACTATTAAGGAGGGATGAGGTGTTGCTTAATGAGCCTCTTGCTTCATGTGCTTAGTGATATGCTCCAAAACCCTCAACTACTTTCCCATATCCACATATGACCTAAACCCTAATCCAAACTCGGTCCTACCGATTCTTCCTATCCGGCGCCACCGAGTTTCACTTGTCATTAGCCACTGCCAAACCCTAGCAATTCGGTCCTACCGATAGGGATCTCGGTCTCACTGAGATGGGGTTGCAAACTCTCTGTTTCCCTTTCGTAACTTTTCGGTCCCACCGAAAGAGCGAATCGGTCCCACCGAGATTGCAATGTAAACTCAGTGTTTCCCCTTTGTAACTTTTCGGTCTCATCGAGTTCCACTCAGTCTCACCGAAAGAGCAAATCGGTCCCACCGAGTTTGCCTGACCAACTCTCTGGTTAGCTAATTACCAAATTCGGTCTCACCGAGTTTTTGTAATCGGTCTCACCGAGATTACGTTATGCCCAAACCCTAACCGTATCGCTCCTACCGAGTTGCATATCAGTCCCACCGAAAATCACTAACGGTCACTAGGTTTACATTTTTGGTCCGACCGAGATCATTGATTCGGTCCCACCGAGATTGGAAAACTGTGTAACAGTTGGATTTTGTGTGGAGGCTATATATACCCCTCCACCTTCTTCTCATTAAGAGAGAGAGCTATCAGAACACACACACCATTCCAACTCATATGTTCTGAGAAAGAACCACCTACTCATGTGTTGAGACCAAGACATTCCATTCCTACCATATGAATCTTGATCTCTAGCCTTCCCAAGTTGCTTTCCACTCAAACCCTCTTTCCACCAAATCCAAATCCTATGAGAGAGAGTTGAGTGTTGGGGTGACTATCATTTGAAGCACAAGAGCAAGGAGTTCATTACCTACACACCATTTGTTACTTCTTGGAGAGTGGTGTCTCCTAGATTGGCTAGGTGTCACTTGGGAGCCTCCGACAAGATTGTGGAGTTGAACCAAGGAGTTTGTAAGGGCAAGGAGATCGCCTACTTCGTGAAGATCTACCGCTAGTGAGGCAAGTCCTGTGTGGGCGATGGCCATGGTGGGATAGACAAGGTTGCTTCTTCGTGGACCCTTTGTGGGTGGTTGCTTCTTCGTGGACCCTTCGTGGGTGGAGCCCTGTGTGGACTCGCGCAACCGTTGCCCTTGGGTGGAGCCCTGTGTGGACTCGCGCAACCGTTACCCTTCGTGGGTTGAAGTCTCCATCAATGTGGATGTAGGATAGCACCACCTATCCGAACCACGGGAAAAACATCCGTGTCTCCAATAGCGTTTGAATTCTCCAAACCCTTCCCTTTACATTCTCGCAAGTTGCATGCTTTACTTTCCGCTGCCTAGATACTCTTTGCATGCTTGCTTGAATTATGTGATGATTGCTTGACTTGTCCTAAATTAGCTAAAATCTGCCAAGAACTAAAATTGGGAAAAGGTTAAGTTTTTATTTGGTCAAGTAGTCTAATCACCCCCCTCTAGACATACTTTCGATCCTACAACCTCCATCACGAGGGCCCGAACCTGGGTAAAACTTCGTGTCCCTTGTCTCCTGTTACCATCTGGCCTAGACGCACAGTTCGGGACCCCCTACCCGAGATCCGCCGGTTTTGACACCGACAAGCTCCAACGCATGCTTCCGCTCCCTCTTGGGGATGTGGGTTGCGTATATCATGTTCACTGTCCGCACTTGCGGGGGAAACCTCTTCTGTCCTCCAGTGTGCGGCTGCCGGGGCTCCTCCTCGTCATTGCTATGCGGCCCCCTGTCCTTGTTTTCGGCAATTAACTTGCCGGCCTGCTTGAACACCCAACAATCCCTGTTGGTGTGATTGGCTGGCTTGTCTGGGTGCCATGTATTTGACATGAGCGATCGAGTATGCGGTCCAAGCTGGACGGACCCGGCGTGCTTTGTTTGAATGGCTTTTTCTGCTGACTGGGTTTAGAGCCTTTGAATCTGACATTGACTGTAGTATACTCAGTATTTTCGCTATTAATGCGGCGCTTATGCTTGTAGCAACGTGGCCTGCTATTGCCGTCCTTGGTATCTAAGGTACCATGGTTCTTTGATATGTTATTACTGCGAGCCAGCCAGCTGTCTTCTCCCGCACAAAAGTGGGTCATGAGCGTCGTGAGAGCTGCCATAGATTTCGGCTTTTCCTGACCAAGGTGCCGGGCTAGCCACTCGTCTTGGATGTTGTGCTTAAAATCCGCTAAGGCCTCTGCATCCGGAAAGTCGACGATTTGATTTTTCTTTGTAAGGAATCGAGTCCGGAATTTCCTGGCCGACTCTTCTGGCTGGTGAATTATGTGGCTTAAATCATCGGCGTCTGGTGGTCGCACATAAGTGCCCTGAAATTTGTCGAGGAATGCGACTTCCAGATCTTCCCAACAGCTAATGGAGTCCGCTGGCAAGCTATTAAGCCAATGCCGCGCTGGTCCTTTGAGCTTTAGTGGGAGCTTTTTGATGGCGTGTAAGTCATCACCGTGGGCCATGTGGATGTGGAGGAGAAAATCCTCAATCCATACTGCGGGATCTGTTGTGTCGTCGTATGATTCAATATTTACAGGTTTGAAACCTTCTGGGAATTGATGTTCCATTACTTCGTCTGTGAAGCATAAGGGGTGTGCGGCGCCTCTGTATTGGGCTATATCTCGACGCAGCTCGAATGGGTCCTGATCGCTGTGTTCGGCCCAGCCGGATTTGCTTTTACTATATCCGGCGTGACGTTTGTCGTCTCGCAGAGTGGTGCGCCCTCGTGATCCGTAAATCAATCTTGAATGTTTTGCCTTGTCCTCCAATATGTCTCGCAGGTCTGGCGTATCTCTCCATGCCTTTTTATTTGAATGGCGTTGGGGTGGAGGCTGAGCTTTTGGCTGGAATGCCTCTCTATCGCGGCCACGAGGTGGCCGATCAGCCGTATCATATGCTTCTTCCTCCAGTCGGGGTAGTAACCTGCGCTTTGGGTAACTCTTGGAGGGGCGCTCTAGTTTATATTCCTCGGCCGTGAGGACTTCAGTCCATTTGTCAGCTAGTAGATCTTGATCATCTTGAAGCTGCTGCTGCTTTTTCTTCAGGCTATTTGCCGTGGCCATAAGCCGGCGCTTGAAGCGCTCTTGTTCGACGGGATCCTCTCGGACGGCAAATTCATCGTCGCCGAGGCTTGCCTCGTCTTCGGAGGGGGGATGTAATTGTCATCCTCCTCCTCTCCATCCGCCGCTCTCTCAGGAGAGCTGGCTCCTTCATCCTCCTGCTCTAAATCTTGCTAGAGGGGATTGTTGTTGTCTTCGGCACTATCTGGAGTGTTATTATCTCCTGTCCCGGTATCACCACTTTTTCTTTGGCGGGACTTAGAGCGGCGCGGCTGACGTTGGCGCTTGGGTTGCTTTTTGGAGGGGTCATCCTCCGCTATCGCGTCGCCATTGCCTTCATTGGGTGTATCCACCATGTATATGTCATATGACGAGGTGGCTTTCCAGTGCCCTATAGGTGCTGGTTCATGTTCGTCTCCTACATCGTCGTCCATGCCGTCGATGTCTTCAGAGTCAAAGTCGAGCATGTCGGTTAAATCATCGACAGTGGCTACAAAGTGGGTGGCGGGTGGGCGTCGAATTTCTTCATCATCCGCATCCCAATCCTGTTGGCCATAATCCGGCCAGGGTTCTCCTGACAAAGAGAGAGACCTTAGTGAATTCAGAATGTCGCCGAAGGGCGAGTGCTAAGAGATATCCCCGACGGTGAATTCCATGACTGGCGCCCAATCGGACTCGATTGGCAGGGGCGCGGATGGTTCGGAGTCAGAAAAAGAGTCCGACACCTTGGAGTCACGGGCTGCGCAGAGGATTATGCTGGTGTTTGGCTCGATCGCCGTTGGGACTGTAGCCCCTGAGGCGGTGTCTAACCACTCGTCCTCGATTGGCGCAGGTGGCTCCGAACTAAGGGTCAGAACTGATGCGGGCACGACCTTTGGGGTACTGTTCGGCGGCAGAGCTAGGTCATACCCATCGCGACAGTGCGGCGCGCCCGGCTGTGGCTCGAATCCGTCGAACATCAAGTCTCCGCGGATGTCGGTCATGTAGTTCAAACTTCCAAATCTGACCTGATGGCCAGGGCCGTAGCTTTCAATCTGCTCCAGATGGCCAAGCAAATTAGCCCGTAGTGCAAAGCCACCGAATACGAAGATCTGTCCGGGGAGAAAAGTCTCACCCTGGACCGCATCGCTATCGATGATAGTAGGAGCCATCAAGCCTAACGGCGACGACACAGAGGAACTCTCAATGAAAGCACCAATGTCGGTGTCAAAACCGGCGGATCTCGGGTAGGGGGTCCCGAACTGTGCGTCTAGGCCGGATGGTAACAGGAGGCAGGGGACACGATGTTTTACCCAGGTTCGGGCCCTCTTGATGGAGGTAAAACCCTACGTCCTGCTTGATTAATATTGATGATATGGGTGTTACAAGAGTAGATCTACCATGATATCAGAGAGGCTAAACCCTAGAAGCTAGCCTATGGTATGATTGTATGTTATGATTGTTGTCCTACGGACTAAAACCCTTTGGTTTATATAGACACCGGAGAGGGTTAGGGTTACACAAGGTTGGTTACAAAGGAGGAGATATCCATATTCGTATTGCCCAGCTTGCCTTCCACGCCAAGTAGAGTCCCCTCCGGACACGAGACGAAGTCTTCAATCTTGTATCTTCATAGTCTATCAGGTCCGGCCAATGGAGATAGTCCGGCTGTCCGGAGACCCCCTAATCCAGGACTCCCTCAATAACCCTTTTGAGACACCAATTTCAATCTTTGATGATGGACTGGAACTTAATCATTTATGTAAGTCATAGCTCTGTAAATCCTGCATAGAGTTTAAACAACATATGCCCTGGCGGCTTAACGTCAAAAGCCAGGGCGGGTAACCACCCAAATGTAGTCTTTATCCTACACACAAGTAAATTACAAGACCCCTTGGCGGTTTACCGCAGGGCGGGTCATAATATCCCACATATAACCATTGTGATATTGAATTTGTACTGTCGGTTTACATGCCTGTGCAGTAAGGGTGATAACCCAATCCTTAGAAGCCAATACTTCCAAATACATGATGATTGTCACATGCTGGCGACTTATCATCCAAAGTCAAGCCGGGTTTAAACGAAACCACACTAATATGCTTCAGATATGAGCAAAAAGTATCAAAACCCAAAAGATTGTTTGCAAAAACTTAAACCAAATAAATATTGAGGTTTCTGATTCGAATACGATCAATAAACTGTTCTGAAGGGATTATGCTAGGATTCGAAAACGATCATGTAGCCCCCAGTGGCTTTGGCGTTGCGCTGATCAAGAGGGTACCGACAGCTATGTTCTCTTTGGTTCGAATACGACCTATGTTTGAACAGGAAGCCCCCAAATGATCTTGAGAGGTTTTTAACGACCCTGATTCGAATACAGTCCAAGTCGGACCCAAAAGGGGTTAAGGTATGATTCAGATACGATCAAGAAGCCCCCTAATGAGTTTGGCTTTGCGTCGATCAAAAGGGTTACGACAGCTATGTTCTCTTTGGTTCGAATACGACCTATGTTTGAACAAGAAGCCCCCGAGTGACCATATAAGTTTTGGCATTGCGCAGATCAAGAGGGTATTGACAGCTATGTTCTCTTTGAGCAGGAAGCCCCCAAGTGACCATAATAAGATAACCCGTAAGGCGGGATACCCATGTTTGAACTGTGCATCATGGCAGCAAGCTCTTTTTCGCACCCTTTAATCTTTTTCTGAGAACTCAAACTTGCGAGAGATTAATTATTTTTAAACCGGAACTTTAAACCGGATTTAAAAGCTTCAAAACTTTGTGAGAGATAAATTTACCTTAAGCCGGATTTTGAACCGGATTTGAGAGCTTCAAAGCTTTGTAAGAGACAAATTTACCTTGAGCCAGATGTTTGAACCGGATTTGAGAGCTTCAAAGCTTTGCAGGAGAGAGATGTCTCTTGAACCGGATTTTAAACCAGAATCTTTATTTTGAACCGACAATTTTCTGATGGTCTTTAAATTTTCATCAATATGGCGGTGTCTTCCGGAACCGGGTTATCATTCCCTCCAATGACCCAGAGTTCCCGATTCATGTCATTGTAGCCTCCGAGTCTTAAGACTACTCGAGGAGTTGGCTTGAGACTATCCATATTTGACCGTGATATAAACCGGTATGAGTCATTCAACATCTCAGTGATATATCCTATCCTGCACTGGAAAACTTGCAAGCCAGAGTAATTGCTCTTTTAAAGAAAGCAATATATAATATAAAATATAATGGATGGATTTCATCTAATTTGTTAGATGAGTAATTATCACCGCGGAGTTGACGATCAACATGGTGAAGCTGAAATCAATCACGGCTAAGTCAGTCGAGGGAGCAGACAGATGAGTCGGCTGCGGTGTTGTAAGCCGGTCCGGACGAGCAAGTAGTCCTCCTCGTTGTAAGCCGGCGCGGACGCGTGAACCGGCCGTGAGAGCGGACGGGCGAGTCGTCCATGGTGTTGTAAACGGCACGGATGCAGGCAAGCCGGCCATGGGCACGGACAATCAGTCAGTCGTGTGTGTTGATGTAGCGGGGGTGGCAATTTGCGCAGGACGAACACTAGTGCAAAAATAATATTTGCCCCTTTTGTGACACCTTTTTGTAAGGAATAATGGTCCTGCAAAAAATTATCATAGACCAAGTAATTGTTCTTTGATGAAAACAATATGTGTTAATAAAATAAACTTGGATGGATATCACCTGGTTTGCTTGGATGATGGAAGATCTGCTCAACGCGACAGAAATGGCTCAGGCAGACCAGTGACTCAAATAGCCCCGGCGGCTCATGGCGGATCAGAAGCGAGGGGAGACCGCGGAGGTGGGCGGCTCAGGCTCCACGCAACACATTTTTAACTTCATCCGTTTTTTTAAATTCTCGGACATGTATTTTTGCACCATGATCTCAGTGTGGCCTTCCTATGTCCATCTTAAGCCGGACAGATAAATAGTACTAGTAACAAAGAATCACCAGTAATGGAGTAATTGATTCATCACTTTGACTAGTCTTGTCTTTCACGTGATGTATGATGGTCCTTCTTGGAGATTGCACCATTGTGCTTCTTAATTAGCACTAGTAGTAAGTCTTCGGAGAGCAACTTCCATGGAGATATCGGACAGCGGTCAGAGCAAAGCAGAGGTGGCCGCGGCCACAGGCGGGGCCACTCCGCGACTCATAACAAAGGTATGACGGCTTAGAGTAGAGGTATGGTCGGGTGTTGGCCGCTGTGGTGGAGACAGATTCGCCAGGGGAAAATGACCTGGAGGCGACTTTGAAGGCGGCTGACGGCGGTTCGTTGGCGGGGCGCGACTCAACGGTAGCAGCGAACCGGTCCGATGGATGGGTCACGGACGCATACAATGGAGTCCAGGTTGCAGTCAGCTTTGCTTCTGCATCTTGTTCCCCTATTTTTTCCAACTCCGTATCCTACTATTTATCCTTGCGTATTCTCAATGCACGAACTTTCCACGCTTCAGCCCTCTCACATTATTGCTAGGTTTCTCGAGCATGCAACAAGCAGAAAGTACATAAAAACACCATGTTTCTTGTACAGCCCGTATCAGTACAATAATAACTGGTTCAGTAATTTGCCTTCATGTCAATTGTGGCCGCCTTGCCGTGATGTGAACAATGGTAGTTGACTTTGTCCATTGATTTTGACAGATGAAGCACCTCCTTGTACACAGATTTGCTTTAGTAAGGAAACGTAGTGCTTAGTCCAAAAACAAGTTCTCCTGGCAGCTTGTGCATGTACGTCGCGATGTACTGGCCCTAACAGTTTACTTTTTCCTCCCAAATGGATTTGACACGGAGGCGCGTGCACCAGCTGCAACTTCCATGAATCAGCAAAAAGTACGGCAACCACACAATATATATTTTTGTCTGACTTTGCCAACGTAGATCCGATCGCCTCCTCATATAGCAATTTTGGCTAGGTAGAATATCTGGAGTTGTAGATCAACTTGGCCATCACGTGGCAGAGTACTTAATGGAAGCGTCTTCCAGTTGCTTTGCAGGCTTCTCGTACATACACGGGAGCAGATCCCTTGCATGCATGCGCGTGTGCCTAGTTTGGTCGGTCCGAGGAAACCGAGGACTGTGATGATTTGACCACAGGGCAGGATTGCTTCATGTCAGCCTTGGTGGCTATGCGCGTCGCCTAAACCGAGAAGGAAAACTCCAATGGAAAGTTAGATCGCGGTCTCGGCGATTTTTTTGGACAGCAGCAGCGGAGCGGACCGCAACCCTAGCTTTCTCTCGATCACAATTTGTACCTCGAGTTACCTTGCGCAATTGTTTTGCGCCGGCTCTTCTTCATCCATCAATTCGTGAGCTTCTCGATCCTGTGAAAGATCCCTCCAAGAACTCAACACCACCGTGCGCAAGCCCCACGGTGGGCGCCAACTGTCATGGAATTGTCATGGCAGATGTCCTAGTGTGAGGATTTAGTCATGAGGCCAACGCATCTATGTGGTAGCTTGAGAGGGGTTGATCAGAATCGAGAGATGCAACAGAAGACAAGGATTTAGACAGCTTCGGACCCCGGGAAACATCATCCGAAATAGCCCTACATGCTGTTTGTGGCTAGATCTCATTGTCACCACGAGGGAGTCGCTGCATAAGCCGGCTCCCCGTTTGTATCTAGCCCTAGAGATTATTTTCTGGCCCTCTTGGGGAGCCCTGCCCCTCCTTATATATGTTGAAGGGGTGGGTTACATGTGGAGTCCTAGTAGGACTAGGACTAGTCTATCCTTTCTCACAAGTTGAATACAAGTCCGGGTCTTGCTTCCTCGTAAAGGAAATATTCGTCATCCCTTTCCTCTTAAGCCGGCCCACTAGAGTATAGGCCGGCCCGCTGGGCCTTGGGCCTTGTCGCCCGTTTGATACGCCCGCCGGGTCTCTAGTGAGTCATAATGTCCCGGCGGGTTACATATAAACCGCCATGTCCGGGCGGATCACCAGTGAGTTGCCAAGCTCCAGCCAGGTCTCTGGTCAGTCGCCAAGCCCGGCCAGGTCATGATTCCGGTCGGGTCATACCGCGGGGTATATCCCCGACAAGTGCCGAGGGTGGTACCTCGACACCACTTCTGATGTTAACCCTGTAGTGTAGCTATTTGGTCGTGGTCATCGAGGGTGATTCCTCCTTAACCACTTCCGATACAACTCTGTTGCGCAACCCCTCAAGTGTGAACCTCGAGGGTGGTTCCTCCTGCGTTCACCTTGCTGATTACATCGAGTGGAATCCACAGTGGGTGATTCCTCAGGGTTTCCCCTTGGTGTTTGGACACACGGATACTTGGACTTTACAACTGTTACTTGGAAAGGCGGGTCAACCCTGAGGGGTACCTGCTACCTCTTGAGCACTGTGTTGGTTTTCCTCGAAGAATAAGGGATGATGCAGCAAAGTAGCGTAAGTATTTCCCTCAATTTTTGAGAACCAAGGTATCAATCCAGTAGGAGGCTACGCGCAAGTCCCTCGTACCTGCACAAAACAAATAAATCCTCGCAACCAACGTGAATAGGGGTTGTCAATCCCTACATGGCCACTTACGAGAGTGAGATCTGATAGATATGATAAGATAAGATTTTTGGTATTTTTGTGATAAATATGCAAAGTAAAATAAAGGTAAAGTGAAAAATCAAAGGAAATAACTAAGTAGTAGAAGATTAATATGATAAAGATAGACTGGGGGGCCATAGGTTTCACTAGTGGCTTCTCTCGAGAGCATTAGTCTTCTAAGGTGGGTGAACAAATTACTGTTTAGCAATTAACAGAATTGAGCATAATTATCACTACAAAAAAAGACACATCTGTGACATTTTGGGCCGAACGAAAATTTTTTGTGTCATACATATGACATTTCTATGACGATAATTGTGACAAAACCCGGTATCATCATAGATGTGGTGGGCTCCTACTTCTATGACAAAAAATCATGACAAAAAATGGGCTTTTCGTCCTGGGCGGGCCGGAGATACAGCTGCATGACATTCTTTGGGCCGTCCATGATGGAAAAAACTGTGGTAGAAGCGAGGGCGAGGAAAATTTTGGGGAGTTCCCGGTTACGGTGGGAGGTCGGGGGTCGAGCGATGCGCGCTTCTCTTGTACACGTACACGCGTGTGTGCGAGGCGTTGTCTCTAACTGAACCCGAGCGAGGCGTTGGGCTCTAACTGAACCCGAGCGATTGCACTGCAGGCTACGCGTTACTGAACCCGAGCGATCGATCGATGGCTGTAAACTGAACCCGATCGAGCGATTCCTTCGCTACTGCTGCTAACTGAAGCCGATCGA